>NW_027107323.1:620154-624314 GCF_000696795.3 Halyomorpha halys | reverse complement strand
TTACCACTATTACTCATTGCCTAAGTTTGTGGCAGATTGTAATATCTACCTATTAATAAAGTGCTTATTACTACTAAAATATAATATAATATAAATATAAATAAAAAGATAAATGTTATGTCAATCACAGAATGTTTGGCTTCAGTCTTCAAGATGAAGTTGGATTTTCTTTATTATAACTGTGGCTTTAATTGCTGGAATGTTTTAACAGTTTTTTATGAAGCCATCTATTGATACTAATTACTGTTTAGGTTTGGGTAAAGGGTTTGGGTTTAATATTTATATGAATTATTAGTAAATTAATTATAAAATAGAAATATAAGGCATCGTTAAATAAAAGATTAATCCTTCAATCATTATTTTAATGGATCGTAACCTCTATTAATCCTTTTTGTTTACTAACTACCGAATCCTGTACCTAATCAGCCATGTTGTGGCAGATTTAGTTAGATATATTTGATTAAATATTTTTAGAAAAAAAACAAGCGTTTCTTCCGACAGTTAAACTGTAACATTAAAGCGTAGGTAGGGGGATTGTTAGCAGAAATTCTTTATTTATAGAATAGTAACAAAGGGAATTTTTATTATTTATTGCGTAATTTATAACAATACTCTTCAATAGTAGGGTGTTATCCGCTCCAAATATAATAAAAATTGACCGGGATAGAGAGATGGGGCAGAGATTGGCTGGGCGATCTTGTTTTCCCACGCAAGAGACAGAGGGGATAATCCCGATTGATTTCTTCCTTAGAGGCCGGCCGCATGAAATCAGACCCCGGCTCTTGGGCAAAGCAACTTTATTGCTCTAAGGCAAATTTAATAAGATTCTATCTACACAACATATTTATTTTAGGTTAAGTAATCTAAATCAGATATATTAATTGAAGATCATTTATGGAAATGATGAATTTTTCTGTTCATTATAACACAGTGTTCCTTTTTTTATCAACACACATTTTAAGAAGGGGTTAAAGTTAGGGTGGTATTTGCCACATTTTCAACAATTTTGAGTCCATATGCAGGAATATAATCTTGAAGGGGTGTACCTATGATATGACAAATGGAATATGTCACAAGCTCAATGGTTCACTTTTTTTAGGTTCTTTTAAAATATTTTTTCAACTTGGAAAAATGTATTTATTGGCTAATGCATATTATATATATTTTGTTAGGTGTTTAAAATAAAATGTAGACAATTTAACTTCATAACTCCAACCAAACCTCATATCGATATTCAATTTTTTCTCTACACATAGATAGGACTTGATAATTAATCAAGATTATTCTTGTTAAATTATTTGTTTTCCAAAATAAAGACTGATCGATATACAGATACTCGTTATGTGCAAACTCTTACTATAATAGAAAGAGCACCTTAATACAGAAAAGTATTTCACTAAGACCTTCAAGTACACACGGTAGAAAAAGTTAGTACTCACTTTGAATTATGTTCTCCTTCACATAATGCATTTATTAATTCATGTCTATTGTCTGTTTTAGAGGGATTAGGAAAAAGTACAAAATGTATTAAAAAAATTAAATGCTATTTAAACGAAAAATGAAAGAAATACTAGATTAATTCGACCGCAAAATAAAATAGGTAGACATATTGTACTGTAATTATTATTCAAAATTTTAGGTAAATGTAGTAATTGTAATATTTATAATTTGATATTATAAAACACAAAAATTTGTTTTAAGGAATTTCCCTCTAAATGGAAATATTTAGACCCATAATCATTAACTTAAAGTTATATCATCATAAAGATATTTCTTCGACCAAGATAGTTCAGAATTAGTGTAGTAGCAATAATAAAATATAAAATTATGCCTCCAATCCATAGGACAGAAATATATATATATTTTTTTATACTTACACTGCTATTCCGAACGATTTTATCCCAGGAAATATATTTGTAATAAATTTCTGTACTATGTTAAGTTAAACGTTCTATTTGTAATATTTGAATTGAGACAAAAGTCTGTGTATTCTGAATTATAATATGGCATTATCGACATTTAATTAACACTTATATATTAACATAAAGTTTCCGAAGGTAATTTTTAGTAAATTTTACTTCGACGGTCGATTTAAGTAATTAAAATATCACTTTTTTCTCATTAGTCATTAGAAGCTATGATGGTCCGGTTAGACTGGTGATATGGGTCCGATTCCCAATTGGTCTGTCAATATTTATTTCGTGGTTGTCTCAATATCTATAAAATAACAATTTCTGTCTAAAAACAGGCAATAGTTTTCACCAGTTATTTAATAGTAAAGAAAAGGCTTATCAATCTCTTTAAAAGCTGGTTTATTAAGCTCTTGTTGTAAATTAGTTTTTTATTAAAATTATTCGTAAATCAAATCTTACTATGAGTAATTATTTTTCACTTTCATTTTATGTTTATTTTTTTTTTATTAAAGAATTCTTTATAACATATACAGGTAAATTAGTGCTTTCCAATAAAATTTGGTTTTTATTAATTTGTTTTTTCTTTTATATAAAAGATAAGAGTCATGATTTGAATTTCGCATAAACATAAATTTTCATAAAGGTATATCCCTATGCCGAAATTATAACAAATTGAGTCTCGAAATATATTAGAATCACCAGAAAAGAGATATAAGGCTACGAAGAGAAGATTGACTTTGGTGAAATTTCTAAAATAAGACAATACCTACACAAGATGGTTGGATGTTTTCTGAGAATGCGTGGGTTATTTTCTGAGTCTGAAACTCGAGAATCGCTGATTGAAAGAGACGAAATAACTTTCAAAGAACGTTCCAGCTCAGTGATTGGTTTAACAGTTGTATATAATCATGTTGGCTATATTTATTATATACATAGGTATAGAAAATATATATAAGGTTGCTGTTCTTTCTTCTTTTACTGTCTCAATTTCATTAAAATTTTAGAATGTAATATTTAATATAAGATATTTTAAATAAATTGTATTTTTTTAATACAATTTTTCTTTTCTATCTACATCTGCTTAGAAAAGTTTTATAAACAAATTTTTCATTAGTAAATTTGTATATCTTTATTTAAATATGTATTTCATTTTTATTGTAAACATTTTCAAGTATGAAAATTTCCGTTTACAGACAATGTTAGCGTTAGAGGGATTAAACAGCTGGTTTACAAAATAAATAAAATTTGCTCATAGTTTAGGCTACGCATTAAATAGGAATTTTAAGTCTGAAAATGTAGAATAATGAAATGCATAATATAATTGGTAAAACTAAAGTAAATTAAAAAAAAAAAAATTGTAATAGGTCGGACCGAAAAAGGATGAATTGACGGGAGAATTTAGAAGACTACACGTCACTGAATTGAGAGACCTACGATTGGTAAATATTATTCAAGTTATAGCATTGCGGCGTATATAATGGGCGTGTATGGTTCTAGGGCTTAAGAATGAGCGGATCCCGAAAGTGTTAATTAACATTGACCGATGGGTAAACGTCCGAGGGGTAGACCGAAACGTAGATGGGAGGATTGCGTTAAAACTGATTTGGTGGAATTGGGTTTGGAGAGGCATCATTGGAATGATGTATGTAGAGAGCGTTTAGGTGTATCGGTATCGAACCTTTGGGTTCGTTAGGCCTTCAGTATTATTATTAATCGTAATAGGCGCTGAATAAAATATGATGTATAAAAACGTCTTTAATACTAGTACTTCTAGGATTCAAGGTGATTTTTTTAGAAATTTTATATGTAAACCTTGCAATAGCGCACTTACTCAGCCTCCAGTGGCTCATTACCTGTGATGTGGTGAGAGGGCAGGGCTGGGATCTGGAGAGTGGGGGATCCTCAGGTCGAGTGGGTAAATAGCATACATAATAGTAAAAATGTGATTAGTGCTTTTATTTTTATTTGGTATGTTATTTCAAAATTTTTCTTATTTTATCTTATTCATATTTCTTCATGTACATAGTTTGATTATGTTCATTTAATTTCTCTTTCTCTTTATATACTTAAAGAGATTTTATTAGTTTTTAATTTAGGTATATATTTGATCATGTATCACTATTACTTATCGCCTAAGGTTGTGGCAGAATGCAACATTCATAAAAAAAAATTTAAACTTTGGTTGAAGAACCTAACACAAACGTGTGCTATGTAATAATGCAACATTCATAAAAAAAAAAAAAAAAA
>NW_027107323.1:616462-620099 GCF_000696795.3 Halyomorpha halys | reverse complement strand
AAAAAAAAAAAAAAAATGTAAACTTTGGTTGAAGAACCTAACACAAACGTGTGCTATGTGAAATAGTAAGGACAATAAAAACATGCTTTATTTAGTGGGCAGATATTTCTTTATAATGTCTTATAGAAAAAATATATATTTAGGTAAATGTATATTGACAGAAAAAAAAAGTGTAATTGATTAATTGATTTAATATTTGAATATTTAAGTGGTAAATATTGGGAAAAAATAACTTTTTTTCGTAGAAATGTGCTTTGCAAAATAGAATTAAATTGAAATAACTAAATAAAAATAGTACGATTAGGGATCGATAATCGATAGATGATTTCCCAAGCAGACGATATTTAGCCTTGCATGGTATTGTGTATTTGTTTAATACAATATGAAATATTTAAATAAAGGCACTTTTTTCGATCGAATTAAAATTTTATTTTTATTCTAAATCAATATTATGATATAATATATTATAGGATCTTTTTTAAAGTTATTTTAGCCGTAGTAATACTTTGGAATGTTTTTTTAATAATATATAATATAAAAAAATTCAAGGTTCTAAAGAAGGTCAATGTGTTTGTTTATTATTACAATGTATTTAATAATCTTCCTGTTAAAAAAAAAAATCGATCAAAATATAAATTTATATAATAACATGTTTTTATTTTGTTCACTATAGATCATTTATAACTAAGATTATTTAGAACAATAATGTCTATACAAATTTATTCATAAATGATTAAATACTGTCATTCCAGTTAAATTAAGTATTATAAAATACTTGAGGCTGTTATTCTAGTCATCACAATTCTCCCGCTTATATATTTTTTTTATTTTAGTGGTATGTTATATTAATATTTATTAGTTAGTTGGAACTAAGCTATTATGAAAAAAAATTAATTGATATATAAAAAAAAGGACTTTATTTTTTTAAATTGTAGCAGGCCCTTAGCCACGGTGATAAAGAAAATTCTGCATTCTGAGACAGGCAGCAGTGGAACGTGACTCTAGTCCCAAGTCCCTTCAGAGTCATTAAGTTTGATTCCTTCTACTTTCAGAACTCCTGATAAAAGGGAGCTCACTACTTAAGTATTTATTGTGAATGTTTCTCAATAGAATGTCTTATTTGCATGGATATTGGACTTGGAAAATTATTAACACATTTTCAGGTTCTGGGGTGTATTTAAATTTTATACAAGCGGAACGAACCTTCCTCCTTTCCAAGTTAAATTAAGATGTAGATCATTTATTGACAGTGATATAAAAGTTTTTTGAAGAGAAAAATGCTGTAGCATTGAATTAATTATATTTATTTATTTCAAATAAATATTTATTAATGTCTTTAAGCTGTTATTTAGTACACGGATGTATCAGGAAATTCCTTTGAGAATTAAAAAAAAAATTAGTATCGGCGATCTAAATCATCTAAAAGCCTCGAAATCAAATTAATTTAACCAGGCCAAGATTAAATTATGTTAACGCCAATAACGTTACAAGCTAAGGAATGCTAGCTCGATGGATGCATAAAATCTGGTGCGGTGCACTCATATAACTTTCACTTCCTATCCTACTTTGAATTGAAGTTAATCTTGGCTTTGTCAAAACAGATATTTCTGTATTTTTCACATTAGTACTAATTCCCCGTTTTAATTTTTCCAAATGCGCCTTTCAGTTTACAAATTGACTAAATCCAATTACAAATGTTTCCATAAAAGTACATTTAATAATATATTTTTTTGCGAAATTTCAACATTTTTCTTTTTGAAAAGTATTGAACCAACGGAAGCAAAAATAAAGCAGTTTACAGAAATGTAATTTTAAATTTAATCAATGCTAATTGTTAAATATTGAAAATGCTAAGATGTTATGGATTTAATCACACTGTCAAATGAAAAGGTCATTTATAGGTTAAGTAAAATTAAAAAATTAATTATTTATAAGTATCCTGAGAAGCAAATGTTATCAAATGGCGTTAATGCACTTGCGTCTGGCATATAGACCAAGTTTTAAAACTTTATATGTTAAATATTATTCTTAAAATATATTTTGGTTTTCCAACGGTGTATAATAAGTTTATATTACTGTAATTGTTTAGGAAAATATTTTACAACCAGAAAACTTAATTCATTTCGTAGGTTGTATTTATCACAAATAGTAAACATGTGAAATGGGCAGTTATTTTTTTAAAATATATAAATACTTTCGAGAAAATTTTTTGAAGAAAATTCAATTGTATTGATAAATTGATTTTTATCGAAATCGTTAAAGCTGGTTCTGAGAAAATAATAAAAAAAAGAAGTTAAAAATCTATTCTATAAAGAGGCACTTGGTAAACTGATTTTATGGAACAAGCATTTAACATCCTTAAATATGTAATTTTGGTCCTGTACAACTTTTGGTTTTTGAACTAGTCTGTCCACCCACACCATTTCGTTTCGTCTCAGGGGACCTCAAAACTTGTACTGAATACACGAATTTAACGACGATCGTGACACTTTCCCTTACTATACATATCATATATAGATAAGCGAAAATAAAAAAATATAATTTTTTATCAACTATAAATATATATTTATTAATCGATGAAATAATAAGAGGTTTGGTTTAAAAATTGTTAGCTAGTATAACTGTTTCGCAATTGAGATCCAGCTTATTAATTGATTTTCATAAAATAATAAGAATACTAGTACTCTACTTACAACAGTCATACTTTTGTTTTAATCACTTTGATTATTAAACAATTTAGTGTATTCCTTATAACTTGAAAAATAATTTTTATCCAGTAAATAAAAACCTTCGATAAAAAAACCTAATTCCCCATGAATCATATACAAATGGATAACTTAAATTATTGTTAAAATTGCTAAGACTGAAATTCTAGTTCCAGAAATAATCTCAAATTTATAATTTAATATATAATAATAATACATGTGAAGCTTTCCTAACCTTGTTTGTATTAAATTAAACTCCCTAAATACTCTCTATATTTATGCAAGTATACATAAAAAATTAACTGCTCTAATTAAATCTATCTAAAATCTAAAATTTTGTCCGTATAGAAGATGGTCGGTTGGTGCGGTCCGCAAACAAACTAAAAAAAAATTATTTAATTTTTTTGTGTGTCTTTATTTGTTAACCACATCCCTGGACTATCTTCTTCACATATTCATTTACGGTCTACCATCAAAACCTCATTATAGAATGTTGTCTATAATTGAAGAGCTATGAGGAAGCTAATTGTAATTAATGATTCTATATTTCTATAATGAAGGCTACAACTCAGTTTTTCAATTTTTTAAAACTATCTTAAGTTAAAAATAAGATGAAGTTAAAAATATTTTAATTTTTAGAAAAATATGCAAGACAGTGTAGAAATGAGTATTTAAATAAATAGATAGATATCTAAGTTATTTTCCCTTTTAAATTCTTATAAATGTACAAATATAATGTTCTTACCATTTAACTTTTCCTACCATTGTATTGGCATATGAATATACTATTAAAACTAACAACTAATAGGTCAATGTAGAAAAACCTTAAAAATCTTGATAAAAAATGTATTGATACATTCGCATTGATGAGACCAATTGATTTTTTGTTTAGTTTTTATTTTAGCTAATATATATATATATATTACTAGATT
>NW_027107323.1:598449-616367 GCF_000696795.3 Halyomorpha halys | reverse complement strand
AATCTAGTAATTTTATAAAAATAAGTACCGAGTTTTCACAACAAAATAAGATGGATGAATGAAGAGCAAAGGCGATCTAGGAACTCAAGTTAACAATAAAACAATAACACTAACCGTTGTCTATAATAAGCGTATTCTAGAGAAACTTTTAGTTGGCCGGAACGACTGGTTAATGCTATTCCAAAAATATTAGGCACTGGCGTTTTTATTTATTTTTTTACAAATTTCCCCAAGTCTAAAATATTAATTAAATAACGGAAAAAAAAGAAGGAATAAACCTTGTCATACATACACCATTATGGGTATAATATGAGAAATTTAGTTCAACAATTAAGTTTTACGCAAAATTAAATTTTTTTTGCATTATAAAATTAGTTGTATTTGAGAGGCTTTCTCTGGAGGTTTGGCGGAATTTTAAACCAGGGAACGAAATATGCAATTGCATGAAAATCTGGTTTCTATTTAACAACTTTTCGTTAACAAAAACTACCATCACAAGGTGAAGGCTCTATTACTAGTAATTTCTAGTGGTAAAGAAATTCATATATCACAACTTTATATCAATTGTATTAATATTTTTAATTTTTACTGAACATTATTGCAAAATATTTATACATACATAAAGTTCGATAGTATAAAAAATTGAAAAAAAAACATTTATTTCATTTCAAAAAATTTATCTCCTTTTGAATTAGTTCATCTTATAGTACTACATACTAAATATTACTTATATATTTAATATTTAGCATTATTTAAAGACAATCCCCAAATCACTACACATTCATTTTACTAAGTTTCTCAAAATAATGGAGGTTTAAATTTTTCGCATCCGTATAATTAATATTTTCGAAATATATATTGATTTTAAAAGTATTGTTGTTATTATACTATTTTCATATTTTAAAAATTTAAATTATGTTTATTTGAAATAAACGTTTCTTTTCTAATTTGAGATATAGCTTATTATCAAATCTAACTCTCAACTTAATTGCTTGAATGAAAACAATGTTTAAATAAATTGTTCTATTTGAGATTGAAGGTTTTATTGTATATTATTTTCTTTTTAATGTTTAATTTCCGTAATATTTTATAGTCTAAGTTTATAAATATGTTTTTAATATTATCCTTTAGTTTTACATGATAGTTTAAATTTATCTATTATTTAGTGTGTATATTTTATTGTATCAAAACTTCCATGTCTATCACTGTTCTAACGATCTTAACTGTTTACTGTAAAGAGTACTTAAACAGTATAAAAACAATAAAGGAGGGGTCTCGCAAAAAGTCACAAATTCCTTTTACTTCTCAATTTTTTATGTAGAACTTAATTTTAACTAACTATTTTATTGCAGAACCTTAACGTTTGACTGGCTATAAGGGAAATGTTAAAACGAGAATAGGCAGAAGACGGAAAAGAGAAAAGACAGAAGACGGGAGGAACGTTTATGGCGTGGAAGCGATGAGGGATATCAATCACTTACCAACTATTGGCGTCACTTAGTATATTACCTTCCATGCTTCCGGCCAAAAGAGTTTTCAGAAAATTATCTACGGGAGTCTTTCTTCTCCTCGGGCAATTTCCTTGTTTTCTCTTCCCAACTTTTAATATCTCTAAAGAAATACGAAAATTAAACTTCGCAGAGAGTAATCAGTAAGAAAACAGCACCTCCGCTAAGAAGCCTCTCGCTGCCGGCTTTGATATTTTTCAGTTAATTTAAAGACAATCGAATTGATATTTCAGAGGTTCGTTATGGTTCTTGGCGTTAAACATAGTTAAGAACAACGACATATTTAAATTTCCTACATCTGCAAGTATTTATTTATAAGAATATTTTAGACATTAGAATTTCATTTCTGCTTAAGCAATGAGCAAATAAATGCCAGTATAGGAGAGGATTAGTTTTTCTTTTGCAAAATTAATGCAAAATAAAGTATATAAAAGGAAAAAGAAAAAATATTTGAAAAAAAAGATACGAACCAACTTAACCTGTGGTTGACCGAATTTTATCTAAAATTTCTTCTTTTTTTTCTCCAAATTAAAAAAAAAAAAATATATTTATTTTTTTAAGGAGAAGGGTAACAATCTGCGGTCTGTTTTTGAGAAAACTAATGTTAACTTGAAAGAAATCACAGTTTCCGTTATTCAAAAGTAATAATTTACACACAAAAAATGTATTGCGAAAAACCAAAGGTAAAAATTTTAGCTTAGTTAAATCGATAGAGATATATTTGTGAAGCGGTGCTTGAAATAAGAGAAAATGACAACGACAGATTTTTTTATTCGAGCAAAGGCATTTAGTAACAATCTCTGAAACATTTCTTTTTTTTTTTTTTTTTTTAACACCTCATTTATTCTCCGCAACAAGGTTTACCGCATTTCTAATCAACCCTCTTTGTAAAAAGTAGTTCACTTAAAAATAGAAGTAAATAAAACATGTAGTGCATTGTGCGTATCGTGCAACTTCCAATTCCCCTTATTTGAGAAGAAATTTTAATTCAAAGTTTAATTAATTAGGAATTATTTATTGAAGTAGAACAACCAGAATTTTTGCTTTACGATGTATCATTGAAACATAAAAACATTTATAATTGTTATGAATTATATATTTAATTTATAATTAAATGCATTTTTCGCCACTTACCATTACTTTAGACGATTTTCTATGTTAAGTATATATTTTTCTGCAATCTTTGGCTTCCAGACGGTATATTTTACATCTATATTACTAATCATATTACCAGAAATTTGTTTTTAACCAGAGAAAATAAGTCTTCTTTTTTGCTCTTCAACAATAAGTTATCAAATACTTTCATCAAATAATATCGTATTAAAAAAACATCTTTTTAAAATACAAAGACCTAATGTAATAGCCATATGGAAATTTAAAATTGGCTGTGTTAAAACCTTATCAAGACCATAATTGAAGCTACCCCTCCCTAATAGAAGATCCTATGCTATGATAATGTTTCATTTACATACCTGTATTGCCTATGTAAAGTGGAATAATCCCCCCATCGGCCCATAGTTAATATTCAATACTTATTGGGTTCGGATTTAATATGCTGTTTTAAGACGGTTTCTAATCAGTGCCATTATTATTTGGCATAATTGAAACAGAAAAAAAGTGTTGTCCGTTTAAACGTTATGCTATCTTCTGAAATTTCAATCAGTATTCTTTTTCACAACTAATTAATCAAACTGTAATTTGGTTATAAAAAAATAATTTGAATTTTTTTAAAAGTTAATATTGCCAAATTTTGTGTTTCTGTAATCACTTTAAAACAATTAAATTTAAACCAAAATTAATTGGATAAAATATTGAATTTTTATTCCTTTATTATTTATTTATTCATATAATAATATTTGTTTTGTGACATCGTTTAAGGTAACTTTTAATTACCTAATCTCACTTAGACTTTTAAAGGAGCCTCTGTGCCAGAGGATCCGTAAGTGATGTCGATTTGTATTCTTACCGTTAAGTTTATCAAATTTTATAATTTTATTAATTCTTAAGTGTAGGAAGCTGATCGTAAGGAGGTATATGATTTTGAGAAAACATTTTTAAATTTTTAAAAATGACATTTGAATTGTAATCGATGTCAAATATGTAAAGAACCATTTCAAATTTCTCGGATTTTGGTTGCCACTTTACTAAAATATTGTCTAAAATTAATTTTTTCGTGTGTATTTAAGTCTTGTCAATTATCTTTCTGAACTCATAGCTTAATCATTTTCTAATGTCCGATTTATCGCGAAAAACTTCATTAAATGACATTTTATAAAACACCATCTGTAGAAGATATGATTTATACTCTCCTATTTATGGAATGTGTAGTTAGGAGAATTATTGCTATGTTAAAAAAAAAATTTAGAGTTTTCACGGAATTGCATGTTTTAGGGTTCCCTGATAAATATCAGAATCATTCAGAGAATGAAGGAAAAAAATACAAATAATATCATTTGTATTTTATTTTAACTCTTAAAAAAATAATAATAAAAGGATATTAAATATCTCGGTATAATTTTTTTTTTCTCTTGTACTTGAAATTTAATTAAGTTCTCTACAAGACAAAACAAACACTGTATAAACCGGATAAGTATTAGAATAAATATACAATGCATTAAACTTTAAATTTATGTTAATATTTTGAATATTATGTAATACTAATATGTGAAGCTAAAGAGTTGCAGTTATGGAAGATTTGAATAAAAAAAGTACTAAATATACACTATAAAAGTACTAAACATTTATTATTTTTTTAATAAAAAGAAAATTTCTTTTTTGAATGATTTGAAAACTTTACATCTACTCGAATATTATTGTACCCACTTAAGAGATAATTAAATTCTCTGCAAGACAAAACAAAATAATTTTTTTTCTTATCAGCATTTATTATTGTTTTAGACACTCTATACATTTTAAAGGAAAATAAATTGTAAAAAAAAAAATCAGTCTTAAATTGAATTAAAAGTTGAAGAGCACGGTTGTATCTGAAATATTGTTATTTTTTTAATTATGTGTTTTTAAATTTTACCTTATTTTACATGCTATCCGAAGTAATTCGAACGTTTATAGTAATATATCCCAGAAATAAATAAAAACGTAAGGGAGAACATCGCTATTTCCAAATTGTATAAGCCCACAAAGATATAGTGACTGGATTTGGGAAGAAGCCAAGAAATACCCCAGCCCTCTCACCGTAACACATTTATGGTTTGGATGAGCCTAGAGGCGGGGCTCGGTGGAGAAAATACAGAGGACTGAAATGACAAACTCACCCCAGGCCCCTTCAAACGGCACCCCTAAAACAAACTGGCCGTCGTAGAGTAACCGTAAAATATAGCCTGTTCTCATCACGCTGACCTCTGGTCTCTCTTGATGCCTTCGCGTCAGTTTGAACGACCCTCTAAATCCACAGCTCTGGTTTAGAACTGTTATGTAGTACAATACCTATATGGTAGGAGCTTTCACGACTAGTATCAGAAATAAAAAAATCTTAATCATGAGTCAAAGCAACTTAAATATTACAGATATAAAAAAAACATTTCTGGCCAATAGGTAATTAAGGAAAATTAATAAAATAAAAGAAACTATCAGATATATTCTTTGTTTTCTTTTTTATAATTCCTCTTTAAAACAAAAACAAATACCTTATTTTACAAATTTTCCAGCATACAGGTTCACCCAAGCGTCTCCAATTTTTGGCTTTGGCATAAAAATGGAATGTAGTATATATTTTGATGAGGTTATTGTTGGTTGGTTGATATATATGTATCAATGGTTGGTTGATATATATAGTATTGTTGGTTAATGAAGGTATTGTAGAAAACCAGTAATTTTACTCCAGTTCTTCTCAAGCACACTTGACTCGGTAATTTCCTATATAATGAATGGATATTGTTTTTTTATTTTACATGTTCTGATAGAAAATCAAGAAAATTAGTATCAGTTACTTTTGTCGTCTTTAGCGTCGTGGTCGTGTAAATCTCCGAAAACGGCAAACACTTTTTTCGGTGGGGAAATTTAATAAAATCTAAAGAACGAAATGTTTCGAAATTACACTTTCCCATAAGAAGCCGTTATCAGAGTAGGGGAATATTTTGAATGAGACTTCGTCATCACGACAGCAGTTTTATTCCAAGGTCAAGGAAAGTCAAAATATGATAACGGTCTCATGTAGAAAATTTAATTCTAAAACGATTTTATTCAGTACATCTTTTCGATTTTCTGCAAAACGTTTTACGCATATCTTCAAAAACTGTAAAAATTATTTTTATTTTATAAGTTACGCCTTCAGAACGCGAGGAATCAAGAAGTTTCAGTATGAAGAAACTATTTCTATTAGAAAAAAAACACCTTCAATTGTGATTCTCGTTAATTTTTTAATCACCTCTTATTAAAAGTTGAAAAATCCGATATTCTTTATACTTGCTTAAGTTATAAATTAAAGCAATGTCGCCTATATATTTTATAATAACACTTATAAATTTCACCTTTTAAATAAATATATCTTCACTTATTGATTCATCAATATGAATTAAAAAAAAAAAAATGTTTTAGAGATATATTTACAAACCAAAAATCAACCCTGTTTGTACACTGTTTATAACCTATAATTGTTTGTAGTATAACATTGTTGTCAATTGATTTACAATTTTTAGGAATGTATTCCTCTGTTAATTATATTAAATACATTTTGTAATTATTCTGCAAATATATGCTATAATATTCAAATTTAAATAATAGTACATTTAATTTCTTTTACAGGGATGCCTACTTCACTCAAATATTCATACCTTCAAATTAGGTTAAATGTGAGTACCCATTGGATTTTTTTTTACCATTATGTTATATAGAAAGTAAAAAAATACAACTTTAAGCTGAGTGTACACAACGGTTTTTTCTCGATTTTAAATTTTTTTGAAAATTCATATTATAATTCTCAGTTTCTGCGAAGGTCTGCTAAATTTTAATCAATTACATAAAATATTTGGGAGAAGTATAAATATATAATAACTTAAAAGGTGAAATAAATAAATATTATCTTGCCAGAGAGAGTTAGGTGGAGGAGAGTAATGCTGAGAGGAAAAAAAGTGATACGAACGAACCTTATAGTACAAGAGCCCAATAGGAGAAAAAATCAGTTATTTCACCCCAATTTTTTATCACTTTAATGAAAACTAGGTATAATTACTAGTTAAAACTGATGAGTCTGCCAAGTATAGGTAGGGGGAATAAAAAATGGTGGTTGTTTCAAAACGTTAAAAATAATTAATTTTTTCTTCGGAGCTGTATATCTTTACAACTACCAACAACACTAGAAAATTTATGAGAACATGATTTAAAGTAGAGTAAATTTTCTAAAATGTAAGCTTTAATAGATCTATTTACGTTTAATAGTTCTCGAGATATAGCTTTTCAAAAAGCAGCATTTCATAAAAATGTTGTATGGAACGTACTGAAATATCAGTTGTTAGATAATATATTTTGAGAAATCTATATCTCAGGAACTATGTGACATACAGATGTCTATTAGCACTCAAATTAAAGCTAATGAGCTATAAAGTAGTTCATGACGTTTATTTTAATAGGAGTAGTAGTTTTCATGAAATTTGTAAAATAAATTGATTTATAGTTGTTCTGACAAATTTTCATAACCCAAATTTATATTCATATGTGAATGTCATAAAAACTACTACCCCTACGAAGATAAGTGATATAAAGTACTTTAATCATTTTCTTTCAAAATTCTATTTATTTTGAGTGTTGACAGTGTGTCTTATAAATCAAAAGATATATTTTTTTCAAAAATGAAACATTTTATATGAATATAAATTAACACTTTGTGAGTTTATTTCGCCAAATATCATAAAAACTACTACTCCTACAAAGATAAACGTTGTTGACTATTTTATAGTAAATTTAACTAGCTTTAATTTGAGTGCGGATAGACATCTGTACGTCCAGATTCTGAAATAAAGTTTTTTCATAATTCAAACATATTGTCTGAACAACAAAAATCAATTTATATTGGCAAATATCATGAAAACTACTGTTCCTACGAAGGTAGAGGTCATAAGCTACATTATAGTCCATTAAACTAGCTTTAATTTGATTGCTAATAGACATCTGGACGTCGCATATTTCCTGAGATATAAATTTCTCAAAATAAATTAACTAACTACTGATATTTCAGTACATTTTTATGAAATGTTGCTTTTTAAAAAGCTATATCTCGAGAACTATAGAACGTAAATAGCTCTATTAGGGCTAATATTTTAGCAAATTTACTCTTCTTTAAATAATGTTCTTTTAGAGTTTCCAGTGTTGTTGGTAGTTTTTAAGATATAGAGCTCCAAATGAAAAAAATAATGTTTTTTTAAGGCTTTAAAACAGCCGCCATCTTTTATTCCCCCTACCTATGCTTGGCAGACTCATCAGTTTTGACTAGTAATTATACAGTTTTTATTAAAGTAATCAAAAATTGGGGTGAGATAACTGCCTTTTTTTCTTCCCGGCTCTTGTACTATTTAGACAGGACTCCCCAAAAGTTGAATTGTAAAAGTATAACATTAAAAACTATTAGTTCATAGTTGAATTAATAATAGAAACAACGTGTATATTACAATTTTATAACTGTGCTGTCATATATATAATTTGTGACTCAAATTTTGTTTTGTTAATTTGTCCCATATTTATTATTTTTAGCATTATTATCAATGCATCATAGGCTATACTATTGTGTTTAAGTAATATTTCTTTGACGTATTGGAACAAAACCAAATACAGAAAAAAAAAATGAAACATCCAATATTATTTATTCAAGTCCATGATTAATTCTTTATTAAAAAAAATGAATGGAAAATTCCTAAAAAATAACTCTTAGAAATCATTAAAATAGAAATAGTTAATAATTAATTGCTTTTATGACATTAATAATGAATTATTAATTTATTTATGATTATTAATTTTTTGTAAATTATTATTAAAATATTTTTTTATGTAAATTCCCACTTTTGTTTACATTTTTTGAATATTTCAGACCACTTTATAACCACTTGCATATTTCAGAAATATATAGTTAGTTAAAATTTAACAATATATATGTTTATATAATCTAATGGATTTACTTGATTAACTATTAATTCATAAACAGATTATTTAAATCAGTTTTTTTTCTTTTTTTTTAATCTAACCATTTTTAATCTAACAAGTTTCAAGATTGGCAATTCATATTTTTTGTAAACACATGCTTTTTACCGTAGCCTGTTTTCCATTTTGCGTTTATACGGAAGACATCTGTATACAGGCATAGACCAGGCATGACGTTGATGTTAGGGCAGAGATGAGGCAAGACATGAATAAATGTAGAGAGGCCATCACACCGGCTTTGGCCTCAGGGATAATTTTTCTCTCCGCTGACGGACCTGAACCCACCCTTATGTACTCGAATCATTCACTCCCTAAAAAGAAATTTACCATAGAAAAAATATTTCTTACCTTCACTAAGAAAATCAAAGGTAAGACTTTTATAACTTTAATAGATGATTGTAATTATCGACAGATATGTTTTTCCTACGTAGAATTAGTACAGAATCAGTGTCAACGTCATATAGAATGTATACTTTATAATTGGTTAGACACTCATAAGTTCATTCGATAAGGTATGATAAAATAAAATAGGCAAACCACTGGCGCTGACAGTGAGGGGTGGATGGAGGATGAAACCAAACAGAGCGTTACCATATACTATCTCCTCGTTCACATAGGTATGTTCTAGTTAAGGGTATATTATTTTTCTTCATATATCTATTTTTGGGCTATGTAGAAGAAATAATGAAATTAATTATCTGGATTATCTCTATAGGTAGTCTGGTGAGTCGATTCATTTAAAAAATTTTGAGGTTAATGACTTCCATTTTGAGTGAAATATTTATAAAATATTCATAACATTGTACAACGTATCGGGATTAATTATTATTTTTACTTGTGCAGTATTCTCCCACTGTACACTTTCAACCCTCCCACATAACCTCTACAATATACGGTATATCATTTGTTGGGATTGCCACTTTTTTAACCTTTTTTTATTTATTCTCTAGCGCACACAAATCTGGGTTGGTACTTTTTTCTCTTTAAGGATTCTATCAGTAAATTTGTTTACTGGATTTTAAGCCGAATTAATTCCAAAAGTTTTTTTTAAAGCATAACTTGCAAACAAACTCGAACAATTGTAGTGGTATTTGCATATCTGCTAGCAAATAATACGGAAATTCAAATTTATTTTTATATTTAATTGTTAATAAACACTGAACCGACTAGTTAACGTCAGAAACGTGTATGGGGGGATTGCAAACTGTTTTGTAGATTTGGGTTTGGAGGGGCATCACTGGACAGATGTGTGTGGATAACCATTGGAGGTATAAAGAGTTTTTTTCTTCCACAAAACTCGATTTCGTTGTTTCCTCTGCCCTTTCCTTTAACACTTGGTGTCACGGTTCCTTCTCACATAACCTCAATTTCATTGCGTGTTGTTTCTTTCATGATGACCAGTAATTATTAATGTATATTCTAAATCACAAAAACTAAATGTTAAACTATACTAAATCACCATGTAAAACTGATAGATTACTAACCAGCCTCGTATTATGAGCTTCCTGAACGTTGGAATTTCAATGCTTTGGTTGTAAATGTTTGTGAAAGCAATGCTACAGTAATATGTATTACTGCATTGCAATAAAGTAAAGAGTAAAGAATTCACCTCTCAGTAAAATCTAATAAAAGATACCGCCCTTGATGGACAAGAGTCACTTTGAAACTCAATATTGTATCATGCTTATCCTTGCAATGGGATAAGGAAACATTTGTTGCTGTACATTATTACATTCGCCATATTAGATTTGTGGCATTGTCCTTGTCCAGGGGCCACTTTAGAACTGCATGCATAATTTTAATGCGTTTTAGACGGGTTTTGGAAGTTTAAGACATAATCCTATATAATAAAATATTATTTATATGTATATATAAATACTTTGTTTTACCACCAAACAAAAACATCCAACGTTCATAAATTTCATAATTCCATCTTATAAATATTATGAAGATATTTCCAATGAATCTGAGGAAAATTGATAAATTATTTCCCAGTTGATGAATCGATCGGTAAGGAGGAGTACAGGCCCCTCCTTCCGAACCCCCTCAGCCCCAATATCCGGAGGCCGACCCCGCCGCTATATGAAAACACACCAGTTGTAATAACAATAAATGTAAGATCTCATATCCTCAGCTCAGCCCTTGTGCTCTGCCTCGTCCTCAACAACCTTCTCAAACTGGCCAATTTCATCCTAAGTGAGAATTTCGTCCTTGAGGTGGCGGATGGCTATAACTATCGCAAATTAGGTGAAACTAACTTGAATTGAAGTCTCGATATACTTCAGACATTATATGAAATAGATTTCAATTGTAATAATTTTATTATGATAGCATAATCAATGTGTTTATCATTCTATCCACTCACTATACTAATATCCATTGAATAATGGACGCAAATTAATTATTATTCATAATATTGTCAGATTCATTTTTATGTATATGGTTTTGATAGACTCTAAAACAAAAACCTTTGTAAGTTTCTTTTCAAGTATTTTATGGTATCAGTTTTACCTCAAGTAAAATGTGTAGTGGAAAAATGTATTTGCCAAAGGTACGGTATATGCTTCTGATAGGTGACCGTAAACCTTACTTTATGAATAAAAAAATGTATGAAGTCATTTTATGGCTATAATTTTTTTTTCAAATATAGGAATGTTTTAAGGGTATATTGTTGTTCCGCCTTATTTGGTTTCTTGAATTTTGGAGCAGGCTGAGGTAGTTGGAATTAGAGGAACCTAGATTACTACATTAATGCTAATGATAAAGGAGATAGGACCATCCCTGAGGCTCTCATCTCAGATGGTGAAGATTGTAATCTTGAGGAAAGAACAATTTAATCTGCCGAGGGTGTTGTTGTTGGGAATAAAGCTACATTGTGTGGCTGCTACCATTTCCATTAACAGTATCACTATATAATAATAGCTTATTTGTATATATATATATATATATATATATTTTTATTGATTCAATATTTCAGGGACGTATAATAAATACTGTATTATTTATTGCTATATTCTAATTTTAAACATAATTCTTAATTTTTTAATCCCGAAGATAATGATCTAGAAACTGTGTGGAAAGAGATATTGTTCAAAATGATACACAATGTGTAATTTTTAATTATTGGTTGTGTTATGTCCCACACTTCAAATATAATAACAATAAGTAGAAACTCTTATAAGGAGTAGCACCGGTAAGGCACTTTGCTACTAACTCCAAAGACACAGGTTTGAATCCAGCTGGGCAGAAAATTGTTTTCTGTTACAATGTAGCCTGTGGGATCTGGAGCCCTCCTGGGATCCACCTCATAAATTAGGTACCCTTAATTGGGTAAAAAACTGGCGGCCGAGTGTGATTCTGACCAAATCACCTCCTTGCACAACCGTTTGTCTTGTAACTGTACTTCCTGACAAAGTACTGAACCGAGTGTAGAGAAACTACCCATTGGTAGCACTCTAATTAAGGTTTTTTTTTTAAAAAAAGGATGAGTTAATAGGAGAATTGAGAAAAGCTACAAAAAGCTAAACTATGGGTTATAGCATTATGGCGAATAAGTTGTGGGGCATAGTAATGAACGAATCCCTAAAATATTATTTAACACTGCACAGAAGGGTAAACTTACAAGAAGTAGACCGAAACGTAGATAGATAATTCTGAAATGGCTGGAACTTTACTAATTTCTTGGAAACATTAACATTCTTGAGTTTTTCAATTTTCAATATGTACAAATTTTTTTCTGTTTAAAAAAACGTTTTAACTCCTAAAACATTATAATTTCAAGTCGTGAACACTAGTATTAGAGGATTGCGTTAGGACTGCTTTAGTAGATTTGGGTTTGGAGGGGCGTTACTGGACAGATATATGTAGCGAACGATTAGTGGCATTGGCATCGAACCTTCGGATTCTCTTAGCCTTTATTATTATTATTTGAAACACGAGTATTAATTTTATCTTCAAATGTGTCATAATCCATTCCTTCACTAATTAACAATGAAATACCAAAGACAAGAAATGTTTATTAAAATTAAATCTGTTTAATTAACAGCAACAACCCATGAATGGTCAGAGGTTGGAATACTTTGTATGGAAGTACTGGTTACAAAATCAGCGGTTTTACAGGGTAACTACTTCATGAGGCTGGGTGGACCCCAGAGAGCTCATGAACCCACAGGGGTGACTCAACGGTTACAGTGAAATAGATAATTATCTGCCACAGCCAGATTCGAACCAAGAAATGTTTAAACAAAATTATTAACCCTCATTACTGAGTTTGACTAACTCTATCTAATTTTATTTTATACCTAATTCTAGTTTAGTGTTATTAGTTATATAAACACACACTCTCTGCCATGTAATTTAGTATATAACGAAAGCTTAGGTGCATAAAGAACATATTTGCAGGAAGGGTGAAAAAGAAAGCCGGTGTAATTTGTAAACAGTTAACTGGAGAGGGTAGTGAAGGCTTGGGTCGGATTGAAGTGGGCGCTGGCCGTTGTAAGAGGCAAGTCAGCAAGTTCTCGGGCTGCTCTCGACCATGGGATCATGTCCTCTATTCCGCTCTTGCCAAATACTCAGCTACATTTTGGGGGAAGGGTCCAAGGTTTATGGTCTTATGTTTTATCTTGTGTATATTGCTTTTCCTGTTACGGAAAACGGTAAAGGGAAAATCTTTAAACGTCAAACAACCTTTATACTTAATGTTCAGTTCCTTTTATGATTTTTTTTAATATAGATATATTGGCCTATCTAATATAATTATAAATTAATACTTATATTATTATAAGATAAGCGTTCTAGTGTGTGACATTATCTAGATCTAGGGTTGTCCAGCTTGCAAAGCCCCAACGGGGAAAATTAAAAACTTAAACTAAGTTTTGGGCCAAATTATAATTATATAATACAAATAAAATGTCATCCTTTCCGGCCTATTATCATTATTATGAGGTTTCGACAAATTATAGCGAGTAAGTTGGTCGATATACGCCATTTCACAATCTCACAAGAGGAGATAATAATATAAAAAAAGACAATCCTTTCCGCCTGGAACCGCCCCACTAAGATCCCCAGGGAACGACAGTCCTCTATCATTTTTGAAATATTTGCTTAAAACGGGAAGAGGAGACTTTAAGATAGTTTAAATCGAGCAAAATGTAAAAAGAAAATGAAATTGGAAAGCGGTGTAAAACCCTCCACACCTGCCCTCCATAGTAGCATTACCTATCTTAAGTTTGAAACATACACGCAAAGCAAGTATAAGTCGATGTAGGACCTGTCACATGTCATTCCTGGTTAGCCCGCCACACTAAAACTACTTTTATTATTAATTTTGTGTTATGATATGACTTTCCAAACAGACAATTATAGCGAGTAGTGGGTCGATGTCACAATCTCACAGGAGTAGATCATATCACAAAAACGTCCATCCTACCCGCCCGGAAACGGGACATAAGAAATTATGGTAGTGTGCAGGTGAAGTTATTATTAAAACTAAAAGTAGTAATATTAATTTATATTGGCCAAGTATTTGTTATACATAAATAAGAAAAATATAAGGACAGGATATGTTTATCAATTATCACCGGATACAAAAGTTTCAATGGCAATCTTAATATATATTTAGTGTAAGTACTGTGGTCTACTAACGAACGAATATCCATCTCTGTTTCTATTGCAGTCAACCTCATGATAAGATGTAAAAATACATCAGAAAGTTTATTTTAGTTTATTTAAACTTCACCGATGTTGCTATATAAGCTTCACTTTCTCATAAAGCAGTAGTCTTATTTCGTTATATTATTTATACTTCTTCAATTTCCAATACTACTTTCACTACTTTCAATTTCTTCAAAACTAGTATTGGACTCATCAATTATTTCTTGGAATTGGGGACTAAAGCTTTAAAAATCGTTACCTTTGAATTCCAAAGTGTAGTTTATATTATATTGAATTCCAAACTGTTGGCTTATTACGAAATCCATTGATGATGCAAACCAAATCTGATTTTTTTTCGCTTATAATACAAAATATTAAGATGATTGATCAAGTCTGTTAAAAAAGTTAATTGAACAAGATATTCTGGATTTTCAGATTTCTTCTTAAGTTCAGTGATTGATGGCACATATTGATTGAGAAATATCTTCTTACTTATTAGTAAGACCTCCGTTATTCCTATGCGGGATTTGAGTTGACGCTCCAGGGATCAACTTAAGAACTATAAATCACTAAATTATTTTAACCAGATTATAAACTATTGTATTTGGTTATACGTTTTCTTTATATTAGATTATAAAATCTATTTTCAATTGCGTTTCATTTTTTTTGTCTTGTGAGCTCTCTCGCGGGTCTTAAGTTGGACGACACTGAGATTATTATTTTTTTTGTGAAGATTCTTTTCCGTTAATGAATGGGTTATTGTAACGTATTCCTGCGTTCATTAGAAGAGTAAAAACAAAAAAAAAATATTAATATCATGCAAAGTGAATTAAATAAAATTGAGGTATCACAACGAATGAAAAAAGGTGTAGTCCAAGCACCTTCTATGCAGATGTCGTGATAGTTCACCATTTCCCTTTCGACTTGAACACTAAGTTCACATCCCTTCCTTTATTCTTATCGGTTAGATAGCTACCTTTATATGGGTCAGTACTGAAATTTATTATTCCGAGTTGAAAGGTAAATAGCGTTTCCATCTTAACTGGATTGAACAGGTCGTTAACACCTTGAAACTACCTACAACAACCGTTAATACATAATCCCCACCAGAAAAAGTTATATCGAATGAATAATTTATTTATTTTTATGGAATATATGGGATAATTTGAACAATTATTTAACAACTGTATTTGGCTGAATAACATGTTTTAAAACCTTTGTTAATTTAATATCGGGTAGAAACATTTATCTAATAGAAAAAAAATGTAAAAACCATATATATATTAAATTTTACTAATTTATCATGCTCCAAATCGAACAGTTTCTTCAAAGATTACTTCCTCAGAAAAAGACTAAAGTAATTATTTTTTGTATATTTATTTAAATGAATTTAAAAAAATTGAAATTAGTAGGAATTGGACATTGATTTGAAAAATTGCTTTACACATCTTATAACGTGAGATGTGTAATTTAGCTGATGCGTCTGAAGAATATTGGACGTCCCTTAATTTAATTTAATTATTGCTGTTGGAATTTTGAATTCGTAAAATTATGCGCGAATTTCACAAGCAATTTAATTTATATCTAATAAATTAAATTGTAAGTTGTTTTTATCTTCCCACAATAAAATCCCATGATACACTCTGTGATTCTGTGTAAAGTCATAACTCTTTTCCTTGCACTATCTTTTAGGATCATTTATTAGATTCAGATTTGAGGCAGGAAAAAACAACATTTGTTTCATGGATTGGAAACGTGCCCCTTACAGTAAGGGAAGGACAGCGCCTTAAGGATTTTTTTTTAAATATCGTTATTGAAATTTACAACTGTATGTTATATAATACATTCAGTAAATTTTATCTTAGTTAAAATGGCGTGTTACAGGCGTGTAGAGAAACTACCCATTGGTAGGACTCTAATTAAGATTTAAAAAAAAAAAAGGATGAGCTAATAGGAGAATTGAGAAAGCTACAAAACGCTGAACTATGGGTTATAGCATTACGGCGAATAAGTTGTGGGACATAGTAACGAACGGATCCCTAAAATATTATTTAATACTGCAAGGAAGGGTAAACATCCAAGAATTAGACCGAAACGTAGATAGGAGGATTTCGTTAAGGCTGATTCAGTAGATTTGGTGTTCAAGGGGTGTCACTGGACAAATGTAGAGGATTGGTGGTATCGGCATCGAACCTTTGAGCTCACTAAGGCTTTATTATATATTTCATATAGAGGTAATTGAAATTAAAAATTAGCACAGTAGTATTGAAGCAGCAGACGGCGTATGCTGTATTGACGGATTTTATTCGATTTTTGGATTATACGAATCTTCAAACGTTTAATATCAGATTTCGTTTACAAAAGTTTATTTTGTATTAAGAATAATTAACCAAAATGATATAAGAAAATATAATAATACGTATTTTTTAAAACGATTGAGCATATACTTGTTTTTATGTTACTAAATTATATATAAAAAATATTTTACAAAAAAGTAAAGTTTATGTTTTATGTTCTCACCCCTTTTAAATTTCAGGCGCTTTTTAAATATTGCTGGATTTAACTATCTCAAGTCTTCTCTTCCGAGTTTAAGGAAATATTTAAAATGTTATATAGGACTGTCGCTTCCTGGGGGTCTTAGTGAGACGGGTCCGGCCGTATAGAGGGCCTTTTTTGTGTTCAGATCTCCTCTTGTGAAATTATTACATGTCGTTTTATGTTTAATTATTTCTCATAATGAATCTATATCGTAATTAGGTACAAGACTACGGAACAATTATTTGCCCTCCTCAGTGTGGTTTTATTTTCCTTTAATAGGTTTGGTCCCGATTTGTTTGATAGGATTTGACAAGAGTTACTTATTGCTAGGAAGCAGTCATCATTAGCTAACAAAAGCAATTTGGACGACAATAGAGACAAGGGACGGTAGGATATTCCCCTGTCAACTCCCACCTCTTGCTAAATCAAAACCCTCTCGCCGCTCCTTTCAATGCTCCCCCCCCCCACTCATTTACATAACCGATTGACAGCTAAATTTTAGTTTTCTCTAGTGCACTTTTATTTCTGCCGGCATCAGCAATGAGGTATTTTGAGATATGCATGTAATCATAGCAATCAAAATAAGATTAAACAACAATTTTGTCAAATAAACGTAAAATTAGATATTAATGTGTAGAATTATATCTATAAATTTTATTATTTTTTTATTATTGAAGTAAAATGAAATGTTCCATTGAAAAATGAATAATCTTCAGTAAATGAGGGCAATAAGCAGTAGAATTAAATTTTATTTACATCCTCACTATTTCTACTATTTTTTTTTATGGCTTTATTTATAGAAGGAAAGATTTCTTCTGGAAATTATCCTTTTTTAGCATTTTTTAGTTGGTTACGTTATATATTATTATTTTCTTTATTGTTTTCTCTGAACCTTTTAGTTTAAATGTTAACAAGCAATTGCTATACACATATACAATAAATGTATAAGTAAACAACGAAAATTACTCCTGTTTTTTTTATTACAGTTTGTAGTTTTGGTCCGCTGCAGCAAGGGGAACTTAATATTTTATTAGTTAATGTTTTTTGCGTTATATTAGTTGTCTCAGTTAAATA
>NW_027107323.1:558843-598387 GCF_000696795.3 Halyomorpha halys | reverse complement strand
ATATATTTATAGACATTATGATTAAATTTACTATGAATCTGTGTTTAACTGTATAGATCTTACCGCATTGTTTAGATTAAATTAATATTTCAAGTTAACAATTTTTAGAATGTTATATAGTTGAACCGAGACAGCGATATATAACCTTTTGATAGAATACACCTACATTATTTGATTATGTTTTGTAAATTCTTAATTTCTGCTACTGTGATGCCTCACATATGGTAATTACATTAAGGTTTTTTCTAATACTAAACAATAGTTTCTTCAATCAAATTAGCATTCAATATTGCACCGGTACAATCTTATAGTTTACTATAAGTGTTTCAAGAGTATATATACTCAGCTTGTCTCGTCACGGATAGGGAGTTCCACTATTTTTATGCAATCTCTGCAAGAATAGCGAGTTTTCCCCTCCCCCAGGCATTTTCCCGTATGTTGCTGCCTCACGCTCCCCCTCTCCTCCATATACTCAAAGTAATTTTCCGATAAGGGCAGGCGTCAGAGATGCCCGAAACCTGGACATAATAAGAGGGAAGCCGAAGTGGCTTGGTTAACTTCCTTAGCCTCCTTTCTATTCATAACAAGAGCTCCACTTCCAAACCGGATTACCTCAGTTCAATCGAGAGTTGAGGGGTTAACGGGGAGGGCTGATAGGAAAGTTTTCGCAAGCCCGGGTCATTACTAACCACCAACCGTAGTTCTTGCCTTTATTTTATTTATTAAAACTTCCAACTCCTGCCATTTCCAGGGAGCCTTTATTATCTCTAGGGATGCATATTCGTTTACCTGTAATGGCTACGAAATA
Source organism: Halyomorpha halys (assembly GCF_000696795.3). Taxonomy (NCBI): domain Eukaryota; kingdom Metazoa; phylum Arthropoda; class Insecta; order Hemiptera; family Pentatomidae; genus Halyomorpha; species Halyomorpha halys. The sequence goes on along the minus strand of NW_027107323.1, from coordinate 597,579 downwards.
GATGAATAAAATAATTCCTCACAGATTGATCATAAAACTATTCATATAAACTACAGCTCTATGTCAACAACTGCTCGTCCCCTAGATGTTATTCTCAATCTACAAATCACTATCGATAAAAAATATTAACTAATAATATATAATGCCTTGTCCCCCTCAGGCAGCAGGCCCAAACAACTTACCTTAAATGCCACATAGCAATAAAAAAAACATCAGTGATTTTTGTTGTATACTTGTATATTTATTGTATATATGTATAGTAATTGCTTGTTAACAATACAAACTAGAGGGTAAGAGATATAATGTACGCTATAGAAATAGGAAGAAAAAGGATCATTTCCAGTAGAAATATTTCCAAATTTAAATAAAGCAATAAAAATAAGTAGAAATAGTGAGGAGGTTATACTGCCTAAGATAATATGCAGTTTTTTAAATCTATCGATTTAAACTATTATCTAGGTTACGTTTAAATAAAATACAGACGAATAAATTTAATTCTACTGTTTATTGCTCTCATTTACGAAAGATTATGACTTTTTTAATGAAAGATTTTATTTTATTTCAGTAATAAAAAAAATTAAAATTCATGGATATAATTATACCCATTAATATTTTATTTAAATCCATTAGATGAACTATTTGTGTACTTTGACGAGTTAAACTTTTTTTATTCATTTATTTTATACTCTGTTAAAACTCAAAATTTTAGTATATAGTGTACAACTTTTTATGCAATATTATTTTATTCATTATATAGTAATTAATTATTTTAGTATTTTATGTTGTATTGTTAAAGTAATTTGTTCTGAATAGTTTTGCTTAAGTGTCTATTATTGTTCAACTTAAAAAAATAAAATGAAATAAAACGATAAATACAAAAAATAATTGAAAGAGTTTTGTTTTTTTCAATGTCAAAAGTATTACAATTATTTACCACAATGTCCATAAATGTAGCGAACAATGTAAAAAAAATAGATCTATTAAAAAATTATCTTAGATAAAATAAAAGATTAATTGAAAAAAAATCTTGAAAAAGTATTTTTGACATAAGTTATTTCTAAAATTGACAATTTTTTTTCCTGTCTTAAATTTTATTATCCACTAAGAATATATATATTGACAGTGAATGGAGGGTAAATTGTGGTACATAGGAAATATGCCGATGCCAGTCGGAAGGAAGCAGTTTATTAAAAGTGTATCTGGCCTGGCATCAATGAATCTGCAGTCGACAGGAAGGCCATTATAAAGCTACTAGCCCTAATTTCGAAGGAAGATCGACTTTTGATTACCTCAGGCCCAGGTTGGGGTGCTGTCGGCAAAGAAGTTCCCTCTTTTTTTTTTTAATTGATTACTTAATATTATAAACATTTTTTCTTTACGAAAGTATGTTCTTGGTTTTATTGACATTATAATTTAATAATTTTAGATGCTTATATAATGATATAATAATTTTAGAAACATTTTTTTAAAAATTTATTTATTGATATTTACAACTGTATATATACCAATACCATCAGCTATATTTAGAATTGATTATTTTTTATTTATATGTTAAACCGAAATACTACATCGAAATAATAATAATAGTAAAAAAAAAATATTATATTACTAACAAAATATAGAGTAATCAGAGAACAGTAAACATTAAATTTTGATATGTAAAAACAAATAGTTATAAAGCAAAGAAATGAGATTAAATATATTCAAATGTGAATTGTAGATAAATATATTCTCATTGTTTTTATATTCTGATTTTTATCAAGTGTTTATAAGTCATATATATTTATATATATTTTGTAATTTAGTTGCTTATTGTATTTTTTTTTTAATAACATGTCATACATTTTACATTGCACATTATACAATGACTACTATAATATCGTTAGTTGACAAGTGAAGTACATTAAGCCGAGAGTTGAAGTTTTGTGATAGCTGATGATATAAGTATTATTTTAAGTAAATAATAATTTTACTTTTTATAAGCAGACTTTTATGATATGAATAGATTAATTGAAATTTAATCTTTCTAACATCTTAGATCTGGAAAAACCAAATAACTCAAAACTGGAAAATCTTGGAATATCTGAAAAATTGAATTTTATACTGCTAATAATTATTAATGAATTATTTTTAATTACCATTTCTCCATGCAGTTTTTGTATAACAGACTTGTGGGTTTTTAATTTCTATAAACGATATACTTGCATATTACACCACTTTCAAGGTAAAAGCAAACTACTATTTTCTCTTCTCTGTTTTTTCTCTTTACTTAATCTTCCTCTTCGTCCCTTAGACATTACGGTCTAAAGTAAAAACTACTTCATTAAACTTTTCCATTACCTCCTTTCTCTTGGCCGTTGTATATTTCTAAAGGGGATTCATAACAAGTCCATTGTTGAAGGAAATGAAATTCTTTCATAAAAATATCTTCTTCAGTTGTAAAAATCACCTGAATCTAAAGGACTACTTAACGTTTTGGTGTATGATAAAGTTTATTATTTCAGGTGAATAATTCATAGTTCATATAAATAGTAGTAGAAAGGCAATCATTAATAAAGCTTTATTTTTATCTAGTTAATTAGTTAAGTTAATCACACATAGAAATGAGGAATGTCAACATGTTTCCTAGATAATTTATTTTTAGTACATTATGGGTTTTCTATTTTATCATATCTAAGAAAATTAATTGAAGCAATGAATTGACACAATCCAAAAGAAAAAAAATACTTTAGCAAATACTATAACAAAATATCTGATACGATATAACTTTAACCCTTCTTCCTCTTCTAAGCCTCGAATACCTAAGTAATAAATAATTACTTGGTGCTTATTATGGAGTTTTAGGAAAAAATGTTATTACTTTGCCATTCATCTAATTTCCTTGTTAATTGCTAATAATAATAATAATAAAAATAATAATAATAATAATAAAAATAATAATAATAATAATAATGACAAATGAATGAGAATTTTGGTTTCAGTAGGCAATGACTCTGTTATCTTTGGCTTGAAACAAATGATGAAACATGGTGTTGTTTGAAGGAAGGCACATAAATTCTTAATTTATAGTCTTAATCATCACTGAAATTATTGCGAAACACAATTAAAGAGATATACTAGTGCTTCCAGGCTATAAACGGTTATTTAAAAATGATAAGAGTCTGGACAGGAATTTAAACTTTGACATAGAAATGAAAATCAGGTTTTTTATTAGAGAAAATAAGCACTGGATAAGAAGTGTATTGCTATAGAGGGTTCTTCTTACCTTATCTAAAAGGCTTTTAAGTTGATACTGATCTCATTGAGCCCATTTTCCTTACACACTCTGTTGAAAAGTAAACAACAATAAAAATTTATTGGCTGCTTTTTTGTGATGAAACAATTTTCTGATTAATTAATAAATTAATGAAGTAGTGGGCGATGGCATAAATTATGTCATAAATATAACTCCAGTAAAAATAAAAATGATATGGTATGAGAATTGTAATAAATTTAGCCACATTATAAACTTCAGCTCATTTAGGTTCATGAGTTAGTATACACTGCCAAAGTAATTGGTTATCTATTGTTACATAGGCTAAAATAATAAAAAAAAAACTCTCGTAAAGTAGTATTACAAGAAAAATAAACAAGAAAACCGAAACATCAAAGAGGGAATTCAAATCCTATCTCGAGAAAGGGAATCAAATATTATTTTCTCAAAATACTCAAAGCGGCTTTTCACCCCGCTCAGTAGTCGCTGCGTTATTTCGGCTGGGTTTCCCGCAAGGCTAAATATAGATGTTATCCTATTTCTCGAAGATATCCCTGTTGAGATCTTTTCCTTATCTTCCTAAGCCGGTAAGAGAGCAGAGGAGGGAGCCCCCACTGGCATATCTGCTAAGGAAGATGGGGACAGATGCTAACGGCGTCCATTTGTTGCTCCTTTATCTGCATCATCATTTTTTATAATCTTTCTCTCTTCTGTCTTTTTTTTACAAGTGTCTTCGCTCCTTTTTTTTTATTTCATTTATTTATAACGGGTACACTGTCACGGCGATGACAAAGAATTCACTCCGTAAAAAGCAATCGAAATGAAAAAAAAAATGTAGACTTTAAAAAGCTTATTATGAAAAAGGGAAAATACCTCTCTCCTTTAACGAATCTCTCAATACGGAGGACTCATCAGATACAAGGTATTTTATTGTTCAATTACTCTCTTAATTACTTACCTTTGAATACAGTTATGAATTTTCCTTTTCAATATAAAAACTTTTTCCTAGAATAACGCCTCAACTTATATAACATGCACTGAAGGGATGTTTTACTTATTATAGATAGAAATTTAAATGGGTTTTCCTCGTGAATAGAGTTAACTTTTTTCTCAATCACAAACGCCCCTTCCTTATAGGTTTAATAATATTAGCAAATAAAATAACACAAATAAACAAAATCTTTTATATTGATCTAGAGCATTTTTTTTTTTATTATAACAACCTTCACCCCATTGTGCTAAAGACCGAGTGGTCCTTTGCCATGTGGCTCGATCCTGTACTGTCAATTTCCATTTTTGAAGATTTAGCAAGGTAAAAGCGACTTTAGCAGTTGCTAAAGATATATTTATGTCTTCTTACCTTAGTTTTGGCCTGCACTTACACCTATAACTGTCCAGCCTCTCCCCCAGTAGCTTCGCGGGAATCACTCAACACATGGCACTGTTACTACCATCATAGTAACTATGCGAAAAAATAAATACCACCCTGAAACCTCTTTATAACATATCTTCATCTTGGAACGTGATATAAAAATAGTCATACACACAAGACGTTAAATTTTAGAATATATTTAAGTAAATAAAAAGACAAATCATAACTTTTTTTTTGGGGGGGGGGTTGGTTAAATAAATCTTAAAAAGTATTTTTAAATTAATATGTAAAAGTAATTTGTAGAATTTTTTGGCACTAAGTTAGAATATCAGTAAATTCGAGCAACATTAAAAATGTGGCTAAACTTGGAAAACAGCAAGAATTCGCAACCCTCGCCCTCCGTTCTATGCGTACTTACCTTGCTTTTGCACAGGCTTTTATAGCAAGTATGTGCATGTCACAAACTCACAAGAGGTGATCATAGCAATAAAAATTAATTCAAAGCAATCTTTGATTAAAATTAATCCAATCCCGCCGCACTAAAACCTCGATTTAGCGCAGTCCTATATCACTTTTGAAACATTTATATAAAACAAGATATGGAGGCTTAAGTTGGAATATTAGTAAATTCGAACAAGATTGAAAAATTGGCTTAAATTGGAAAAACAAAATCCTTCGTAAAATCCTCAATGCTCCTTATTTTGTTACTAATAAAACCATCCATAAAGACCTAAATGTTCCTTAGGTAACCGATCTAGCCCGAACCCGATATCATTCCTTCCATTATAAACTCTCTAACCACCCAAACCCACTTGTTTCTAACCTTGCTTCCACTTCCATTCCTGGCAATCCTCGGAGGCGTCTGAAAAGAAGATGGCCTCGTGATCTTATATTGTAAAATGTTTTTAGAGTTCTACGACTGGGTTGTTTCTCTACATGCTGTATCATATCATTGTCATCATGTCATTATGATCAAATTTACTTGTTTTATTTTTTATACAATTGTAAATATCAATGAAAAAAAAATTTGAAAAACGGTATTTGAATCGGCACACCATGGATATTTTAGATTAAAAATAAATTATCGTAAATAAAAAAAAAAATATTAGTTCTGAGTGGTTAAAAAGTTGTAATTCTATAATTAGCGGCAATTTTTGTAGTTATTATATTCTTCCTAGTTTATCCTCTCTCTAAGTTCTTGAGCCAGTTAAAAAAAAAGTTACTTTTCTTCATGCACATAAACGGCTATGGAACCCAAATATTTTGCAAAGTTTGATATGCTATGATTTTTATTTTTACATTCTAAGATAAATTTTAGATTTTTAATGATATAGCTTCTAATCTTTTACTCAATTTCCGATATTATTATCTAGTAAAATCGATTCGCTGTTCAAAACCATCAATTCAATTGAATTTTTTTTTAATTTAATTTTATTTTAATTTATTCGGTCATAAAATATTATATAAAAATAAAGGAAGTATCCAAACTATATATTCTAGTGAGTGTTTTAGTTATGATAAATTAGGTATAGTGGTGGTTTTAGCTGGGTGAATAAAAATGAATACATTTCTCATAAAAATGATGGGAAATATATATTGTGGATTTAGACCCAAGGAAAAAACAGAACATAAGACAGTGAATAAAGATTTATGTAATTTAAAACAAATCTATTGTTATTGCAGGGGGATCGATGAGCGGTGCGGGGTTAGCATTATCCGTCCTCACGATAAGAGAGACATTTGTCTTAATTTGTCGCCAGCAAATCCAGACCGACCCCTCGTAATGCAGATTTTTTCATCCCTAACCCCCGGCCTCGGGAAAATTATGAGATCCGCGTGACAAAAATAAAACATACAAACTCTATATATAATGTTTCTTTTTCCTTCCGCATTTTTCTCTTTTATTTCGTCCCTCCCCCTCTTTTTTATTCTTCTTTTTTTTATATCCCAGACCACCGAATGCGGGCTAAACATAATCTGGGCTCTAAAATGATTGTCTGGTGAATAATACTTTTTCGTCTTAATAGATTCTGAAACTTTTGAAAAGATAACTAAATCATAATATACTGAGTTTAGAGGGAAGGCTATAATTTTAAATAAAAACGCCCTGGTTTTTAAAATTACTTTGTATTATGAAATAAATGTTCTTAGTCGGTCGGTCATATTGCGGTTAATAGAAACCATGAAATATATTTATCTTTACGCAATGAAGGCTAAGGGCGTATATAAGAGGGAAAAAATCATATCTTAACGAAAACGATAAAAAAAAAAAAAAAATGACAGAATCATCTTCCTCTCTATCCGTTCTAGTCGGTATCGAGACCTTGGCCATTAAACGAGAGTGCCGGTTAATCGGATGTGTATAAAAGAAACTTCTATATTAATTTAACCTGCATAAGAAAAAAATTATAATGCAGTAGAAAACATAATATACAGGTCATGTGTATATTAATAAATGATGAGGTTAAATGTATAAAATCAATTTGAAAATAATATTAAATAAAATTACAATAAATGCACGATTTAATCGATCTTTGAGATTTTCATTGAACTCATAAAGTCCTTTGTTTTGTTTTTGTTGAACATAGTGTTTTATAAGCATTTATTTTCTACATTTTTATTTTTACTATCGATTAATCTGGAGGTTTGATTGAGGGAGTAGTGACTTTAAATATTTAATTATTATTAATTATAATTACTATAATAATAAAGTCGAACTGTTCGATATATTATTTGGATCTGTTTGTCCTTTTATCCAACATTCTTTGCATCTATGGTCATATTAGGTTTTGTCCTCTACATTTCTCCATCAATACCGCTTTTTATTGCACAAAATAACGTTTGTTCATTTTTTCTTTTGGTGATGAAATATATACCTAGCCACTTCATGATAAATAAAGAAGATGATGTATACGGTAAGTAGTAGCAGAGGTGTTGGTATCGGTGATATGAAGGAAAAAAAATCATAGTGAAAGTTGAGAAATTCATGCAAGCCTTTTCATGGTAAATACAAAGACCAAAGTAGAAACGAAGTACCAAGCTATATTTCCTAATTTTTATTAGTGATGCGAAACAAGGGTGCTTAATTTAAGGAACGAAGGACGCCAGAAGGTTTTTTCAAATAAAATATTGCCTAAAACATTGGGGCCGAAGAAGGATGAGTTAACCGGAAAATTAAAATGAATGCACTATGCCAAACCGCGTGGACTGCATTCGCTAAATATAATTGGGATAACAGTATCAATGAATGAAAAGAGGTTGTCAAATTGTAGAACTTACAAAAGAAGTTAATCAGACGTCCGAGAGGTTAAACGAAACGTAGGCATGTAGGATTGAGTTAAAGCTGAATTTGCGAAATTGGGTTTGGAAGATGGCAAGTAGACAGACTTTTGTAAGCAACGATGTTATTGGCATCGAATCTTTGGATTCCTTAAGTCTTTTATTTAATAGTTTACCAGTTCCTGAGATTAGTTTCTCCCACGCTTCATCAAAGTTTTTAATTCCTCCTTATCTTATCCCTGATGGACGTACCTCGTTAATGTTCGGGATTCCTCAAGTTAGGTTCGATATGAAGTGTCCATCGCATTAACATCTTCTGATACTAATTTTATTAGTCATGATTTCGATTTGATTCCTTGAATAAATATTATGTTATATACAATTTAAAATGATTTGTAATGTGTGGTTTCAATTCATGTGGCCAGTTTGCGAATACTTACCGAAAACGACATCCTTATCTAACAGAACTTTTTGAGTGCGTCTGTGTTTTTAAGTGTCAACGGTTCGTTTTCCCAAACCACAAGGACTATTAAACAAACAGTATTTCGTTCGATGAAGAACAGTATTTGTGGAGACGCGTAGAGGACAGCGGACCGTAGCCATGTTTTATTAATGTGACCAGGATCGATGCAGAGACTGTCTGATTGTGCTCCCATGGGATACGATAATCCTCCCAGCCGAAACGTAATTAATGAGCCACTACGCTATTTGCAACGAAACCAGCACGCTTGTTTATTGTCCTTTTGAATTATGTGCTAAGCTTTCGGATGTCCTCTGTATTGACTTCTGCGGTGCAAGCTATCCTCATATTGTTCAATTTCTTTTTTGGAAAATTTAGTTTCAATGAATCGATAAAATGCAACTGTTAGAATTCACGAGATTGCTACAAATTGTGCAACTTTTTTTTAAATTCAATCGGAACAAATAATATTTCGACGTCGAAATATCAGCAGTCTAGGTTATTTTAATTGCAACCAAGTTTATCCAGTGAACAGAGTATTTCTTTATAAGAAAATAAAAAAAATAAATAAATAAATAAAAACTTTCAATTAAAAAGAAAACAGAAAAAAAAACCTGCTATATTCAACTTTTTGTAATCAACAACTGATTTATAAATCGCTTATAACGAACTTAGGGGACTATCCAATTTTTATCAATTTCGCAACTTCAATTCTTATCAATTTATCCACCAGAATATTTGAAATGTACATGGGAATATGCTAATACCAATTGGGTGCACTGTTGGACTGAAAAACTACAAAATCAAGATTGGAGAAAATATTTTGTGCCTTATGTCTTGTTCTTGCTCTGATAAATAAATATAAATAAATGTTTATATACACTGTGAAGTTATCTTTACACATAACTAATTTAAAAAAAAAATCTGCACAGCTGCAACCTATGCAGAGTAAGGAAATATTTTTACTAGACCAACGGTGGTGCAAGGATGTGATTTGGTCATAGAAAACACACTCGACCGCCAGATTTTCACTGATCTAATGGTACCCACTATATGAGGTAGGGCAGCTCCGGATAACTTCCGAACCCACAGGGTTGACTAACGGCTACGGTGAAACAAAAAATAATTTATTTTTGAGTAAATTCACCTGCGAAAGAAATTTATTGGCATTACTTTTGAAACTGAAATGGGGATTTTATCTAACAAGGACGGCTTGTTTCACAATATCAAATAATTAAAAAAAAAAACTTAAAGGTGGTGCATTGAATGATTCAACAAACTGCTATAACATTAAAGATATACTTCCAATTAATTCCCTAATAGAATTATAAAGAATTTCACTGCATTGTTATTCGTTAAAAAATCAAATAGTACAAGAGCCTGGAAAAAAGTTAGTTATTGCACTCAAATTTTTAATTACTTTAATGAAAATTATGTACAATTAGTAGTCAAAATTGATGTGTCTGTCAAGTATAGTTAGGGAATACAAAAATGCGACTGTTTCAAAACTTCTTGTCAAAAAATATGTCTTCATCCGGAGCTCCGTATCTTTGAAACGACCGACACTAGAAAACATAATAGCACATCATTTAAAGTAGAGTACATTTACTAAAATATGAGCTTTAACAGAGCTCTTTACGTTCTGTAGTTCCTGAGATTCAGTTATTTTTAAAACAACATTTTATTAAAAATTAAAAAACTGAAAAATCAGTAGTTGGTGAATTCATTATGAGAAATCTTTATCTCTGGAACCATAAGATGTAAAAATGTCAATTAGCACTCAAATGAAAGATAGCTTAATGTGATTTATTATAGTTTATGACGTATCTTCGTAGGAGTAGTTTTTATGATATTCGTCAGTATAGATTCACAAAATTTTGATTTCTAGTTGTTCGGATAAAATCTTTGATTTATGGAAATCTATATCTCAGAAACCATTGGACGTACTTATGCCTGATGGCAATCAAATTATAGATAGCTTAATGTATTATAAAGTTAATTTATAACGTTTATCTACGTGGGGGTAGTAATATTTATTATATTTGCATATGAACGTTTGTTATTTGTTCGGACAATCAATTTATTTTAGAAAATAACATAAAAACTACTATGCTGTTCATTACAACTGCTATGAAACAGAATTATCAACAAACAGAAGCACAATCCATTTTATCTTTAGCATTTCTCATATTCGTAGATTTCTGACGTTCATCTGGTCCTTATAAGCGGTGTCTTTATAAACAGTTTTTGCTATACTTAAATATGGCCCATTGCTATTTTTATAATTTAAACTGTCACTTTTTGTACGTTATAAGCAGTTTTCATTGCAGCTTCAATATATCGTTTATAAGATACATTAGCCATAGTGACTGACTATACCATTCATAATTTGACTAATGAACAAAATTTAATATGGAGCTATATTTGACCTCATTTAAGCTCATACTTACCAAGAAACAATCTACAATTTTCTTCTGAAAATATGAGGACTGTTCATATAAACAACTTTCACCACCATAAGCAGAATTTTAATAAACAAAAAAAAAATAAATAAAACTACACCTAAATCGATCAATGCAATATGCAAGTTTTATATTAATATAAACCTGAATAGGCAACGCTTTATATTGATTCAGGGAATGGCGAAGTTTCACATGGTCAGAATTGCGAGGAGAATACTAAAACGGAGCTGTATGAGAGATCTTCTTCTGTTACTGAATGAAATTGAATAATATTCGGAACGAAATGCTTCCTCTGATCTTCTTTGACCCTTTCCGTCTCTGACATACTGTTCTTTTGTTGCGAGTCAGAAAATTCGATGATAATAACATGTTTCTTACATAGTGTAAAAAATATATATGTAAGTATTCTATATGCCCCTCGAAATTTGATTAATTTGAAAGGTAATATTTTTGTCCTAAGTATTTGTAAACAAATTATGTTAGCTTGAAAACTCAAAAGATTTGCGAAAACAGGATTTAAAAAAAATAAAAATATAACGTAAAAAGAATCCAGAGTATCGATTTATTAAAATTGTACCCGTGTGAACCACTTCTGTGAAAATAGTCTCAGTATCCAACTTTTTTTTTTTTAATATCTTTTACCTGGTCCTTCTTTATTTCGTGGGGTCGCAGCATATTAAAAGTCAATCCACCCGGAATCAACCTGGTGTCGCTTCAGACTCGAGATTCCTGAATTGGCGCCTAAACTTGCTCAACGTAGAACAGCTATACGTTCCAAAGAACAGCGAATCTCCTCAGCTAATTGTCATAGACATGCGACAAAGTTGTTTTTGCACGAGTTAAAGGACGTTTCATATCTTAACTACTTCTAGAAGAAAAAAATAATATATTCCTCCTGTAAGGTCTCTCAGAAAAAAGAGGAGGTATAGATAAGGATAGTGGCATATCTATATAAATATCTATATGGTGGCATAGCTAGAGAAACGGGTATAAGCTATCTGCAGTAACGAAAGAATTTTTATATAAAACATTTTATTTAAGACAATGCAATATCCAAAACTCCACAGCTGCCATGTAACCATGTAAGGCCCACCAGGCCGATCTGGTATAAAAATAAAATACAATAAAATAAGTTAATATTTATCATCTACGCTAAATAAAAGGCACCTCTTCGATTGGTTTAACTTTGATGAAATAAAACTTTATTTTCTTAATAATAATAAAAATTATGCAAATAGGCTCAACTTCGTTACAGGTCTAACGTTTCGGCCGATCTAGCCATCATCAAGGTAATTTAATTATAACTAATTATAACTCATTCTTAACTGTATCAAATCATTATTAATTATAATTTACATACCTTAATTTTACTATTGCAGCATCCATTGATTTATAGAACTTTGTAGCCTATTATGCCCATGTCAATTAACACTCTTAAAATAAACCTATAAAACTCCAACAAAAAATGAAAATATATATCTTTAATAAATCTACACCATTCAATGTTTTTATTTACCTATTTATCACTTTAGGGTTTATTTATAAGTTCTATCCTTCGCAATTTTCGTATTTTACTATCAATAATTTATGAAAACACTATTATATAATTAAAAGGATTTAGTGAATGACATAAATTCTTCCTTTTTAAAAAACAATAGTTTATTTAATATCATCAGCAACGTTTCGGGAGATTTCCCCCATCTTCAGGCTGTTGTAACATAGTCCTGCTGTAGCACAATTCGTAGATTTTGCAAGAATTTTGTATTAATATTATTCATATGGTCTTCATTCATAACCATATTATACTATTATATAATCTACTTCAACAACCAGGTTGTGCATATTATACTTTCATTTTACACTATTTTTTTAAAAATCTATTTTGTTATTAAAAAGCCTATAAAATTTAGTTTCAATATAATTATCAAAACTTCAATTATAGTCATTATTTCTTTTCATTAAAGACTATGGATATTTATTTACTAACTATTCTCTTTTTCTGTGCTTTGTTGTAATACAGTGATAAAATTAAATATATTTTGTTCAAATAAATTTGTAAATCCTCGGAAGATTTAAAAATAAACGTAGTTCTTAGTAGCGTTTTTTCCAGAAAAACAAAATACCTTTGTCCAAACTTTCATCACTTTTTCAGCTTTCTTGAATCGAGTATCGAATTACTCCAAGTGAGTTGTGATTATTTTGTGTGAATCAATAGAGCATGATTGGTTCAGAGATGTCAATGGAATAGTACAAGAGCCGGGAAGAAATAAAAGGCACTTATTTCACCCCAATTTTTTATGACTTTAATGAAAACTATATAGAATTACTAGTTAAAACTAATGAGTCTTCCAATATAGGTAGGGGGAATAAAAAATGGTGGTTGTTCCAAAACCTTAAAAAACGTTTTCATTCAGAGCTCTATAACTTAAAAACTACCAACAACACTAGAAAATCTAAAAGAATATTATTTAAAGGAGAGTAAATTTGATGAAATATGAGCTCTAATAGAGCTATTTACGTTCAATAGTTCTCGGGATATAGCTTTTTATATACAAAAAGCAACATTTCTTAAAAATTTACTGAAAGATTAGTTGTTAGTTAATTAATTTTGTGAAACGTATAAATGTATATTAGCACTCAAATCAAAGCTAGTTTAATGTACGATAAAGTAGTTTATGACCTTTACCTTCGTAGGAATAGTAGTTTTCATGTTATGGGCTAAAATAAATTGATTTATTGTTGTTCGGACAATAAGTTTGAGTTTTGAAAAACTTTATTTCTGAAACCATAGGACGTACAGATGTCTGTCAGCACTCAAAATAAAGCAAGTTAATTTACTTTAAAATAGTTTATAACTTTAATTATATTATTTAAATTTCTTGAGACAAGGTAATTATTTATTAAATAAATCAAAAATTGGTATCCTTTTTTGTCTCAACAAAAAATAAAAAGTGTTGAGACAAAAAAGGATACAAATTTTTGATTTATTTAATAAATAGTTTATAACGTTTATCTTTGTAGGAGTAGTAGTTCTTACGATATTTGACAAAATAAATTCAGAAACTATTAATTCCAAGTTAAAATGTTTGATTTTTGAAAAATATATCTCTAGATCCATAAGACGCACATATAATATAAGGAAGCCAGCACTCTAAATAAAGGAAATTTAACTTAATAAAAACTATTTTATGACACTGATCTTCGTAGGAGTAGTAGTTTTTATAATATTCGCATGTGAATATAAATTTGGCAAATGAAAATGATCAACTATAAATCAATTTGTTTTAGCAAATATCATGCAAAATACTATTCCTACGACGATAAACACATTAAATTACTTCATTTCCCATTAAAATAGTTTTAAATTGAGTGCTAACAGACATCTGTACGTCAAATGGTTTTTGAGATATAGATTTTTCAAAATAAATTCGCTAACTACTGATTTTTCAGTACGGTTCCATACAACATTTTATGAAATATTGATTTTTAAAAAGCTATATCTCGAGAACTATTGAAAGTAAACAGCTCTGTTAGGGCTTTCATTTTAGCAAATTTACGCTACTTTAAATGATGCTCACAATAGATTTTCTATTGTTGTTGGTAGTTGTAAAGATATAGAACTCCAAATAAAAAATTAATTATTTCTAACGTTTTTAAAAAACCACCATTTTTTATTTCCCCTACGTGACCTTGGCAGACTTTGCCTATTTTGACTAGTGGTTATACATAGTTTTCATTAAAGTAATAAAAAATTGGGGTGAAATTACTGAATTTTTTCTCCTCTTGGGCTCTTGTACTAAAACATTCGATTCCTGAATTATATGCCAGAGACACCTGTCTGCACAGAGGTGAATAACGTTGAATATTAGTAAAGGCATGTTGTCAAAATAAATATTTTATTTGATTATCACTTTTTTCAGGTACAAGCATAATGATGATAATTAAATTAATTAATTGATAGTTGATTAAATTACATTTAAAATATATTTTGTCAAAATTTAAGATCATTCAGTGAAAATTATTTTTGCATATTAATATAAAAAAAACAAAAGAGGGGCAGAGGAAGATGATTAAGTACAGCCATAGATCCAAAGCTGTAATGACTGCAATAGAAAGTTAATTCATACCTCTTAGTTGGCCCGGACTTGATAATGAATTCTGGCTGAGGAAGCTGCCTGGTGACTTATGACTTTCATTTTGGATTCTATAAACTCCAAAGTTAATCCATTATTTTTCTTCAATGATTATCAAGAAAATTAGGGAGGCCTTATGAGATTTCGGGAACGAATCTGTTTCTTTTGCAGGGATAAGAAATAAAATATTGCCTTCTATATTATCTTTTTTCCAACTCCTCTTGACAAATTGGTCGGAATATATTTTAGAATGATTTATCTTTCTCCTCGTTTAAATTTCGTGTTTTTTATTCAATTTGTATTTTTTATTCAATAATTTGCTATTATTGTATTTTAAGTAAACTATTAAGGAAGATCTTCATAATCTTCATTTCATAATTTTTAAAAGTGTAAAGAATTTACAATTTTTCACTTTTATCATTATTCTAAACGATTTGATTCTGTGAAATATAAAGCGAAAATTAGGAATTATTATTTAAAATTACTAGATTTTTTTTTACAACATTGAAAGTTCTCTTCATCTGAAGTTACATGCAGGAGCATAGCAAAGTAATATTTTTTTTTTTATATTAAACCTATTTTAAATATGATAAATCGTTAATATAATAAGGAGCCCTGCTTCCAGCATTAAAAATCCACCATAAAGTTTATTTTCCCCATGGGGTGACACAACCTTGATTAGTATTGAAACAACATAATTATTAGAGAACTGAATTTAAAAAAGAAAAAAATGCCAGTTGAACAGCAATTTTATAAAGGTTCGTTATTTGAGGCTCTTTTAATAAATTCAATTTTCCAAGAATGAAAAAAATAATTATAAAATAAGTTTTATTTTTAAAAAACATCATGACTTGTAAAGCTGCCAATCGACTAATCTATTGTATCCTCAATTATTCTGATCTCAATCTTTAACATAAATACACGAAAACTTTATTATTTTCTATTTTATTAAAAAAAGGTAATATTTCAGAGCCTCATTTATTCTCTGGATGTTCCTTTCTTAATTCTTACTAAAGAAATTTCAAAATATAGTGCTGTAATCTAAGTGGAAAGTTTTGAAAATTTTATCATTCACGTTTTTCAGCTTCTTGACCTCTAATTTTCCCCGAAAATAAAAAACTTAAACAATTAATTCTTATTATTAAACAATTCTTATTAAACAAACGAATGAAAACCATGAATTTTTTAGTAACGGGAACTTATACTAAACTAAGCAAGAGTTACTTCCCTACATTTTCATACGATAATTTTTTGCCTTATTGGTGCATCGTTTAGAAGTAGCCTCTTTTAGTTAAGTCCAAATGAAGATTAAGAAGAAATCTCGATAAAAAGATAAAAAAAAATTGGTCAACTATGTTAAATAATTTTAAATTTTTAGGACCACTATTTCCGCCCTTTGTTCCAGAACTTTGGAGGGCGGTGGGTGAAAATCATGGAAATGTTCATTTTAGGCAGAATAATTGTCTCATTGTGGATCGGCAAGTATGTGAAAATCATTCAAAGCCATGACGTCAAATGTTTTTTGTTAACAACTTTTTTGATTGGGGTGTCTTACACAATGGAAATAAGTATGTTGCAGGAGATGATAAAAATGGAGATTTGATCAAATCCCTAAGGTATATGATCAGTTCAGGGAACATGTTCAAATAACAACTTTATTGGGAGATAAACCTAAAGTAAGTAAATGATTTGATCAAATCATTTAACTTTTTTTAGTGAAATGATGATAGTATGTATGAAAGGATTTTTTAACTTGCTTTAATGAAAATAAATGGACATTAACAGATATTAATTATATTTGCTAATAATACCCTTTTTTTCAATACCAGCTTAATAACCTATTTCTTTTGTTAATTAGTGTTTAAAAAATAATGAAATTGACATTTCGGTCTTATTAGATCTGCATATATTTAATTTAAATAAATACTTTGAAATCGTATTGTGGTTCAACACCCTTAATGAAAGTTGAAAAATCAGCTAAGCTAACCAGGGACAATAAAAAGACACAAACCAAACCGTTCTGCACGTTAGTTATTCACGTTGCTATTCAATTATGTATGATGCTGAGTGGACCTCAAGGAGAAAGAAAACCTTGGAAAAATATCGTCAAGGGACCAGAGAAACATTTTCATTCCGGGTCTTTTGTCAGAGTTTTAATGTCACTGTCCTTCAATTATTCAATTATTGTTGTTACTCTCAGTAATTTGTTGTTATGGAACCAATAAGTTTCTGTCCTTCAATTATTCTAAGTTAACTATCTAATATCGGATAATAAACTCCATTAGAGAAAGACTTTTACTCTTTCTCACATATTTTATCTGATCTGATATAACATTCTGATATGTTTAACAACGGAATCTCTTATTTAGGTTAGCATGTTTTTTTTTATTCGTGAAACTTTCGAAAAAAAAAAATCGATGGACTAAATTATTTAATTTTCTGACCAAGAACGAAACGACGAACTTATTTTTTTATCGAATCATAACTTTTTCTTAACTAACCTCTTAAATAAGACGTTCTGCGCAACATAATACGAAAGTGTAAACAAAAAAAACAATTTTAGATGAAGCAATTTTATATAATATATCTTTTATTAATCATTACACAAAGACTCTCAAGCCTAATATTGGGAAGCAAAAAATTGTCAGATCTTAATATATCAGAATAAATTAAGCTCGGAATTAAGTAGTGTATGCAGAAAGTTTCGTGTGCAGGGACTATCAGTTGTTTCTGTTTTGATATCAGATTTTCTCTTCTGTTTTTCAAAAAAAGGTTTGTTTATACTAAGTTAATATTAAGACATTTGTTTCATCGAATGATATAATATATCTTAATAGATTAAGATGAAATTTCTATTTAATAAATTTCATCTTGATCTATATTTTTAGAGCTATTTTATCATGATTATATTATCCATGGTGTCTATAATAATTAATGTTGTTTATTATGCAATGGATTATTAATTAAGGTTTGTGTTGTCATAGAGATATTTTTGTAAGTGAGTATTTTCTAAATTTTAAGTCCATCAAATAAATAAAAACATCTAGCCATGTAATTATTTGCTTGATGAATTATGACAATATTGGACAAGTAGGGCCGAAAAAATTATTAATAACCTGAAGAATTCACTAAGGCTTTTATTACTACAATGTTTTTTATTATCGTTTTGATACCTAATATTATTTAAAATTATTAAAAATTATAAAATAAACTTCGTTTTTTTCTACTTAGGACTTCATGTGATAGGCACATATGATGATGGTCGTTAGCAATTTAGGTTAGAAGCAATAAATAGGTAGCTCCATTTTAATAAGATCAAATGAAAAAAAAGATTTTTTTATTTATTTAGCTTCTTGATTATTGTTTTTTAGTATTAGTATTAGGAACTTTCATTGGGTAATATGGATTATTTTTTTTAGAATGAATTGTGAATTTTAGATTGTAGCTGCCTGTTTTTTTGTTTTTTTTTTTGCATCAGTAGTCAAAATCACACAGACAGTTTAAGAAACAAAAATTTAATTTTTAATGATTATTTAAATTTATAAACTTTTCCAGTATTAGTACGAAAACGTTATAATAACCAATAAAGGAAAAAGAAAAAAATATGACGTCTTTGTAGCGGTCATGTTACTCTCAGTAATTTGTTGTTATGGAACCAATAAGTTTCTACGCCCAAAAACTAAATCCTTCTTGCACGATTTGGTGAAGTGGAAGAGCTTCTAAAAGAGATCAAACTAAAGGCCTGGATTTTTTTTTTACTGGAAATTTGGACTAATCGAAAAGTAACTGAAAACAGGGCAATATTGTTGCAAATATATTAATTGAGAATTTCATTTTAATGATGATAATCTAATTCTCAAACGTCAAAATTGAAGTTAAAAGTAGTAGTTTGAATCCAACTATTACAACACTTACTTCACAAACAGTCTAACTAATGACTCATTTATATGACTGTTATAAGGAAATACGGAGTTGAGCTGTAGGACTCCATAAAATCATGAATTCCTTCCGTATCCTCCAGAATCCTTCGTAAAGTCCTTAATTCTCTTCAGATTGTCATAAATTAAGCCATCACCAACTCAAACCCACTTGTTTCTTACCTTCTTCTTCATAACCTTAATCTTCCTAGGAGTCTGAAAAGAAGATGGCCTCTAGATCTTCTTCTCTAGAAATAGTATTGGGGTTCTATTAATGGGTACATTCTCCAATTGTTTATATCATGCAATTGCATTACTAACACTAAATTTACTTGTATATATTTTAATACAGTTATAAATATACATAAGTATATTTTAAATAGTTATTGTGAAATTCCTTCTGTCTAACCTACGACGATATTCCTAATTACAGTCGGGACAAGATCTCATAATTTCTTTGGTTGATGAAGGAAAATGTGCAATCGCTCTTTATTAGGCATTTAACCATGTTATTCTTGTCCAGGAATCGCGGTTTTATCTAAACGAATATCTCTAACATGTTGAAGAGCAAAAATGACACCCTCTGAGATAGAACAAAGAGCGGGAGAGGAGGATGTGTGGCAGGGGGGCGGGTTTAGGGGAGGCTGGGAGATAATCTATTCATAGGCCTGCATTGCGACGCTGTGCACCCCTCGTGCAGGCTCATGGCTTACACCGTTAAGCCGATTCCATGTTTAACCGGCGTATTCGCACCATCCTCACTGCTTCCACAATTGTTTCTGTTCGGTTTCGCGATTACATTTAGCTCCAAGTAGTCTTTTGCTAGAGCCAGCTTGGATTTTCGACGCTAGGATGTTTTGTTTCGGAATTTAAACCCGATTATAGCTAGTAAGCAGGAGGATTTGCGATTATTTTGTTGGCTGTTCATAGATATTCAATATTGAGTGTCTAACTTTTTTTAACTTAGAAAAGTAAAAGAAAACTGTGAAAAAAAATGTTATCTTTCTATATTCTTAAATATGTAATTTATAAGCAACCCGGTGTATTTGGGCAGCATGAATGAATAAAGTATTTCTTTCTCTTCTTTATCTTGTTGTGTTCAGTGAAAATATTTTCTTGGTAAAATATTCTTTATTTAGAACTATCAATTAGACCCCTTTCGCGATCATCATACCAACTTAAGGTACACTACAAAATAAACCATGGAGGAATATATCAGATATCAGGTTAACCCTTATTACAGTTCTATGGTAATGGAGGTAAATGATGGACTCTCCTTACTTTAAGTATTTTATAAATCCATTTTTTTTTTAAATATCAGACAACATTAGATTATCATCACATTATAAATATCTACGGTGAAAGATTTGTCTTGTAAGAAAAATTGTTTTAAAAAAGATAACAATGACATGTATTTATTTTAATTATAATAAAGCTCATTAGTGATTTCAATCTAAGAAATAAATAAAAGAAATATAATGTATGTTGCTGTGAACCTGGAAATGGTTAATGACCCCGATACGTTTTGGTTTCCTTATCGTTCTGAATAAAGAATATTTTAACAGGAATATTATCACTAAACTCAAATATATTTAAGATATAATATATAAGTGTGCTTATGGAAAGAATAACGCACCGTATTTGAAAACTGTAAGTCTTATATTGCAAAAGTAGAATTGGTACGTTACGGCAAGTTATAAATTAGTGTACTCAAGTTCCACACTGAAATTACATATAAAAATATCTACATAATCTTTACGTATAAGTTCTGTTAACTCAGCGCTAAATTTATACCGTTTCCGTTAATCAACCATCACGGCAAACGACCTTTAAAACGCACATTAATTATAAAAAACATTAAGGTTAAAAAATAGACCAAACTGACTGAATACCGAGTATTACTGAGTCCACATATGCCCGTTCGGCTTACTGATGTGAACCCGTAAACGGTTTGCCTTTTTACTTTTTGCATTTTTTAATGAACGTTAAATAAACTGATTTTTTTAATGTTAGATATATCAATTTGATTTTGGGTTTGTACTTTCACATAAAGAAATTTCGAGATTGAAAAATAACAAGAATTTCCGCCTTGAACCTCGCTTTAATTTCTTCATCAATATGTTATTTTTTTTCTAGTCATCGTAAAACCTTAATACTTAATTACACCTACCTGTTAAAATGTATTTCTTTCCATATCTAAATCTGTATTTTGTTTTATCCAAATATATTTCCAGACCTAGTTCCTTCCTTAGAGTTTCTTAAGGTATTTGTATTTACTTTGTTGTTTTTTATATAAGCATTATTTCTTTCAGTAGGACAGAATGTAATTTAATTTCCGAATTAAAAAATCCCCAAAAGGTGACATTAGTCCAAAGCTGTTGTCTAAACGTCAATTTTATTTGTATTGATTTTGTGTCGAGTTTTTTTTTTCGAGTTATTTTAGAGAATAATGCTTACACCAACGATGTTTTTTGCAAAATAAAGTATTATAATCGTTTTATTTCTCCTTTGTGACAAGTCGTCGACAAAATAAAAGTATTTTAAGCAAATAAAATAAATGAAAGCATTTTTTAAAGGTCATAAGTGTATTAAAATATAATATAACGTCACAGCCGTAATAAAATTCTTTATTAAAGAATCTAATAACGGGAAAAGACCTTGATTCCAGTAACTAAAATTTAATAAATTTTGTAAAACTGTTAAAATATGCATTAAAATGTAAAACATGCCTAAATATTAATGTAAGGAAAATAACTCAGGGCTCCTTAGTTAAATAACTTAGAGCAAATATATTTCTCTGAGAGAGATTTTGTAATTGTTTATGTATAATGTAAACTCCGATTAGTTGTAGCATAATGTGCCAGTTGATCATTTCTAACCTGCATTTAAAGAAGAGATATCCCGCATTAATGGAGAGAGAGGCGTGACTGACTGGAAATGGGGTGCTTTGGACCGAAGGTGGTTTATATTAGGCCCTCTTCATGTCTGTCATAAATCTATCAAGTTTACACCTTCCTCGTCTTTCATCGCCCGTCCGATCCCCCAGCCATATATCTCCCCGCTCAGTGCTTAGGGAACATTCCATATCCCACTTTTATTTCATATTTTTTCTCTCTTCGCGAATAATAGAAAAACAGAATAGAATAAGATTTAAACTGAAAATTGTTCTTTGGTCTGACAAAAGTATGACATTGAGGATTTGTGTGTTGATGGTATTCGATGGGGGGTAGTTTTGACGGTTTTTATTGATATCGAATCATCAGATTCGCTAGCTTCTTTATTTTTTTTTGTTCATTATACTATATTAAAATAAATATTGTCCCGATTTCAGGACTGATGAGGAAAACTACTTACTTACTACTAGATTTTTCCTCCTGAAGAGAAAATAACAAAGGAAACAGTGAGTTTAGAGGCATAAGATTGAGTCCGAATTCACTTATTATTACAGTTATCGTCGATGTTATATTTTTTAGTAAAATTTTTGGGACCTCCTTCTATATAATTTTGAAAAATTGAAAAACTGATTTAACAGAGTTGGTTTGGTTTGGTGGTGGTTTGAAAGCAATAGACAATGTTTAGTACATTAAGCTTCTCCTTCGACGTTTAGACCATTGAATGGATTAATAGATTAAACGTTTCTTTACCTATTAAGCAAAAATAAGTTTCTTTAAGTTGTCTTGGTCAATTAAGTAGTTGTACTTGAACCATCTAAGTGTCTAAATTAAAAATAGCTAAAAAACGTTTATACCACTAGTCCAGCTTTCTTAATTCATATTATTAATTAATTGATTTATTGATTAATAAAATTATTATATTAATCATAAATGCTTAGAAAACCCGAAGGTTCGATGCCAATACCACTAATCGTTATTTACATACATCTCCGGTCTACCGCCCGGACGTTATAGAGTTTATTAACATTTTAGAGATCCGCTCTTTCCTAAGCCCTACAACTTTACACGTCCATCTAATTCGCTGCAATGCTATAACTTGAATTATATTTACCGGGTGTAGTTTCCTTAATGCAGTGTTGTTTATCGATCTAAATTCTTCTGTCAATTCTTTTTTTTTCGGTCCGAATATTTTACCATTACCAGTCAGTTCGTCGATATTTGTCTTTTGGGTGGTTTATTATCAAGTACTACTTTTCCTATAAATATTATTTCATTAAATATAGGATAATTTATCTACTTTATTTTTAATTTATGTATAATGCACAATTTAAAATCGCTAATGTTTAGGGGCTTCATCCCCATCTTTAGAATGAATTTATAAAAATTTGAACTTTTTTTTAGTTTACGTAAATAAATTACTGGAAGATTATTGATAATAATTTTATAATAATTATACTATTTTATAAAAATAGTATAATTATTTACTATTTGAGTTTTTGTTTTACCGCACTCGGACCATATTCCATTCATCGTAAATAAATTACATATTTTAGCTCAGAATTTTCTCTTTCTGTTACAACGAATTAATTCTATAAAAAGAACCCTGTTAAATATGGTGTATTAAACAATACAGCTTCCTTAAAAGTGCATGATTATATTCGCATTCCATCCCATTGATTGTAACATACAATGGTAACGAAATTTAATATTGCTTCAGATTAAATGTATATTCCTTAAGTTTTATAATGACTTTCTTTGATCTTCCTTGACACTGTGAGAATGTTTGAGCGAGGAAGTTAAGATTGTAGATATGAAACGATAACATCAGAAGAAGACAACAGAGAATAGGAAGGAGGTGTAAGGAAGCAAAGGATGTAGCGGCCCTAGGTGACAATCTTTTGAAGTCGGCCCCTGGAATCGGCTTTTGTTTTACAGTGTTAATCTCAACCTTTTGTCCCATAGATGGATCTTTTGTGCAGGCTCTTGGGCTCAGGCGCTGTATCGGTGTGAGCCTTTTGTTCAAGTAGCGTCAAAGATAACGGGGAAAGGAGCCGCTGGAGGGGATATCTCGCTCCTGATACTGTACGCAATAATGACATCTTCTGTATACTTCCTAGATAGCAATTTAAATTTAAGATATCAGTTCTAGAAGTAATTTTATCTGAATTAGTTAATGTTAATAATCCGCAAATGTCTGAGAAACTAATTTTATCGTATTTATTAATGTCGATGAAGGTTTTATTGTGAAATGGAGCTATAATAATATCCATATGTAAATATATCGTATATTATTTCCAAGAAAAAATGCAGAAACTACCCTAAAAAGGCGGAAAGTTTAAGGAAATAGATCCACCATGCTTTCTCCAAAGATTATTCTTGCTCATGTGTATAGAATTGTAAATATAAAATAATGCAACCAAGACATTACTTTATAATTAAAAATCCCTGCAGGCCACCTCATAACAACAGTAAATTGATAAACACGATACAGTTGGATAAGAACTCCAATGATTAATTATAAATATTCATATAAAGTATGCCACGGCTAGGGGGTATATGGTATCTGGTTCTTGAGTTAAATATATACAATTTCAATCACTTCCCATAAGGAACCGATAGAGATACACAATACAAATATAACTACATAATAAAATACAAATAAATAAATATATGAGTAAATAAAAAAAATGCTGTCATGGAACCCCCTGTCAGCCTTTGAACAGCTGAAGAACCCCCGACACAGCAGTTCCTATGTGGCCCAAATTTATAGGAAAGTTAGGAATAAGAATAAAAATTTTCCACTATTACTTATATAAAATTCCATGCATTGCTGGTCCTTCATCAATTTTATTATAAAACTCTAAATCAGTATGAATCCTACTTATCTGATCGAGTCATAAAGAGCCGGAGTTAATAAAACAAAAAAAAAATTAGATTCCAATGTTAATTTAACACAAACGTAGTATAGTTAAAAACTAAAATTGATTGATATGTAATAGTCAATATATATGTTTATGTGTATATTAAGATATGAATAATAATAATAATAATAATAATAATAATAGCGAACCCGAAGATTTGATACCGATATCACCAATCGTTTTTTACATACATCTTTCCAGTGACGTCCTTCAAAGCCAAGATCCACTAAATCAGTATTAACTCAGTCATGCCATCTACGCTTCGGTCTAAATGTCCGGGGGGGTACGTTTATCCGCTGGTTCAGTGTTGATTAACATTTTAGAGATCCGCTCGTCACTAAGGGTAGTGACCTGACACGCCAATCCTATACGCCACAATAATATAACCTGAATTATAGATGAAGATAAATTTACCTGACCAATTTAATATGATTTAATATAAATATTTTTTTTAGAGAAACGATTTCATTTAAGGTGTTCGTTTTGTTTTACGGAATTGGTGTTTTATTATTTTCTTCTTATTGCCGGTTAAGCCGAGGACGAAGGTTCTTCTTTATACTAAAAAAATTATATTGTATTTATCCAAACATATTCTGAATGGACATGAAAAGTTATTTACTAAATAATTCAAAACATTATCCAAAATTATAGTCTCAAAACTTTTATTGTTTTTACACGTCCAACGTTTCGGCCAATTCGGCCATCTTCAGGGACAATCTTAATTCACTATGAAACATATTATTTAATATTTTTCCAAACACTTCATACAGGCTATTCTGCCCAGGTCAAAACATTTTTATCCAATAAGTCAAATATCCATTAAATTTCACAGTCAAAAGTATTTTTCATTTTACCACTATCATACACTTTTATTATAACCTTACTTGTTAATAATAAAAGTGTATGATAGTGGTAAAATGAAAAATACTTTTGACTGTGAAATTTAATGGATATTTGACTTATTGGATAAAAATGTTTTGACCTGGGCAGAATAGCCTGTATGAAGTGTTTGGAAAAATATTAAATAATATGTTTCATAGTGAATTAAGATTGTCCCTGAAGATGGCCGAATTGGCCGAAACGTTGGACGTGTAAAAACAATAAAAGTTTTGAGACTATAATTTTGGATAATGTTTTGAATTATTTAGTAAAAAATTGCCAGTCTCAAGAAAGAATTTTATGATTATAAATAAATGAAAAGTTATTTTATTCAGACTTTTATGACGTTTTAGTGTAATTTATGTATAATCACTCTAATTTTTTGGTGAATGTCACTTGATCAGCGCAGTCCAAAAACTAAAGGTAAATATATTCATACCAGCAGCAGTTGGTGCACTAAATGAAGAAGTAGGCGCTAAGAGAGGCCTCAGCAATTACTCTAATTTCGTTTAATCCTCGTCGGATTTAGCCAAAGTCTAATTAATGATGGTGGAAGTTATTCTGAAAGGCGGGGAGCCTAAGAATTTAAATGAATGAGGACATTATTGAAAATACAGACTTCCTATAATTCCAAGAGATTTCTCCTGGCTTAAGTAGTGAATGTGGGGCGCTGAAGATCTGACAGGCCCATCAGTCTACTTTTGTTCATTAGACTCTAATAGCGGGGATGGATTACATGCGTACCCTCTAAATTCTAAAAGGGTTCGGCACAAGTTTAGATCACGTAGGGTGTTATATGAAGTTTTCAGATGTATACACATCTGTCTCAATTTCATATAAATTGATAATTTGCTTGAGATTAGCAGCCAATAATATGCCAAAAAAATTTAAAACTAAAGCATACCCATTTTATTATTTATTTTTTACTGTATCTAGTTAAAATCCTATTACTGCCAATTATGCGTAGTCGATTTAAGACCAAACTTAAATTTATAAATACCAAAACTAAATTTACTTACGCTATTTATAATCTTAATCACTTTCTTGAGACTGGTTAATGTTGTTTAATTAGATAAATTTAAATTTTATCTATTTTAGTCGCAAAACATTTTATTCTCTTTGTAATTCCGACGTTTTGGTCATCCTCAGGAATAATCTATTACAAAGTAGCTTTTACTACTTCTATAATCCTCAACAATTCAAAATAATTAACAATATTATTAATAATTTATCTTACCCTAATATAATTTTAATACTAAATAATTTAAAATACACAACTTCATGCCCAGTTCAATTCAAGAATTTCTCTTTAAAACATTAAAAAAATAGGTAAACATATATATTTTTGCTAATAAGCATATCCCAGATTATGTCTAATTACCTAATTAGCCAATTTTCAGATTAAAAGAAAATTTAAATTCTTTATCACAGTCACCTATATGTTTGATATGCAATTGATCACAACAATGCTTGTAACCTTCTCTCCACTGAGGTCAAGCATTAAAATTATTTATTTTAACTAATTTTTTTGTTAAATTTCCTCTTTATTTTATTAGTAAAATTATTATTATAGTAAAGTTATCAACATTTAATTTATCCCATATTTTTCATGACATATTTATGCTGTTTTGTACTTATAAATTAATTCACTTACGCTAAATTTACTTATACTGTTTTGTACTTAAGGTGTTTTATATTTATAAAGACCAAAACTAAATTTACTTACGCTGTTTTGTACTTATTATATAAGATTGCATTAATCGGTGCTATTTCGAAGTAATTATATCGTAAAACTTGTAGATAATAATAGAAATACAAATTTAAAAAAAATTATGTTGCTCTTAGAATGAGATGGATACAGAAAAAAGTTGAACACTTGTTTCATAAAATAAACCACTAGCACGTCCTGCTAATTATTTAATGCTATAACAAAAAAAAAAACTTGATCGTTTAACTGGTCTGAGATAATACTATCAAGAGTTGAACATTTACTTCACAAAATGAACCATCAGAACCTCCTACATAACTAAGCTTATTCTAAATATAGGAAGGAATTTATGAGAAGATAATACTTTTAGGGTTTTGAATGCTCTATACTCTGAAATTTAATATCAAGTTTACAACACAGTTTGGAGTTGCCTGATAATATTTAAAGTGTGTTTTGTGTATAACAGGCGAGATGTATCTTTTTTACAATAGATTGTTTATATTCCTCTTTTTGAAATGGGAGAAGCAGCTGTTCTACCTAACATAAGGACAAAAGTAAGTGACAAGTACCATCCTTATTCTCTCTCATCAGGTAGCTCATTAAGTAAGGCGCCGTGGTTCTAACTAATTAAAATTATAGATAGTAATATTTAATAGATCATTATATATTCTGTTATATAATATAGCTATGAGTCAACCCTGTGGGTTAGGAAGCCCTCCTGGGGCACACCCACTCTTTATAATGTAGGGTATCATTGATTGTAGGAAAATAATGGTAGTGGAACGTGAACGAATCACCCCTTATACAACAGTTATTCTAGAAACAGTTCTTCCTTGTTAGTATCCTTTCAGTTTTTAAAAATTTATTTTAACCTCCGAGACTCACGGAAGGAGACTCCGAGGAAAAGAGTTATTATTAATTATTCATTATTACTTGCTAGATTTTACAAAAGTAATTAATTTTTGAGTTTTAATAGCATCGGTTCTTCTAGGTTACTATATGATTTATACCATACGAAATTTTTTCATGCATTATTTTTTTTATAATTAATTTATTTTCTAAAACAATTAATCACTCGGCTGATCACCAAGTCACTCTGTTACAAACCAGGTACCGAGCCGTGTTCGGTCTTCGAAGCCACCAGTGTTTTAGCCTTGCTAAATGGCTATTCCTCCTTCACGTAGATAACTTGAGGGCCGACAGGCATCGTTCAAGTCTAATGTTCGGAAGTTGGCTCGGCAGTTCCCTTTGACGTCGAGGCAAGTTTCAACGGTATCCATTACATAACAGCACTGCCGAGAAGTTTATTCCCCCCTCACACATTTGACGTGCTTGATGTTTGATCATTGTAATTTGATACAATATTTTCAATTTATCAATTTTATATGGTCAAATTATAATTACATAAATTGATGAGAACAAGAAATGAAAATCGTGAGTAGGCATTTAAATTTTAAGATTTTTTAATGAAAATTTAAATTTTGAGAATAGGCAAGGAGTATATTTTTTCGGTCATTTTACATTAACTAACCTGTTTATTGCATATAGGATAGTAGTTTAAAGAAGTTTATAAAACCTTTTGATAGGGATTTTGTTTATTTGAAATGATTAAACATTTTGCATAGTTAACAGCAGTACAAACAGTATAAATATGAATTATGAAAAACAAAATGATAATTAACTAAAGGAGAAAAATGAAAAATCTGTTTTGACTGGAATATCGGAGACTGTATTTCTTATATTTCGTTAAAGTGTTGTATTCTTGGAAAGAATAAAGTTGATATTCTTTATTTGTACCACTCAGTAGAAAAATAAAAGCTATATGATGCACGCACCACGTAGGTTTTAGTTTGCGTGATGGGATTCTAAATGGATATTATAGATATTCTGAAGTAAGTAATTTATTAGGTGAAATTGCTGGTCTCAATATCATCGGCTAAATACAACAAAACAACCAGTACAGATTATAAAATTATCATAATAGCAATAAATTATAATTTTTTTTTACATTAGTGGGGTGAGAAGCCAAGTGGTAACTTCATTAGTTGAAGCAAAAGAGCATTTTAGTGAAGTTCATGTAATGTATATGTTCTTCTAATAATTATATTAACGTTCTACTGTGTATTCTAAAAGATATATTGATGAATGTACTTTGAAAAAAAAATTCCATAAACCAATTATTCTTGCATGATGACGAGTGTCACTTATTCAGTAGAGGTCATAAACCAGCTACAGAATACCAAAGAAGAATTTTACTAACATAAATTTATAGTATTTATTGGTAAAATGATGGAAATATTTAGAACCATAAACTTGTGCTAAGTAAGTACATTTTATTCACTACATAATACGAAATATTATCTACTCCTTTTTGCCTTGACCACCTTCCTCAGCCTACATCACTATACTATGTTCTTTTTCTGCCTGAAAAATTTGCAGAATGTGCATGGATGATTACTCGGAAGAATAATCTCAAGCCTTTGTAATAGTTAGCCTTTTTGTTTGTTTTCTTCCTTGTTCCAGGATTAGGCTTCATGTTCTAAACAAAGGAAATTGTGCAAGGTTTAAAAGTTGTCTTGTATTTTTCAGATCCCTTTTATAGTATCCCTTTAGTATTCTTCTAAACAGTATAGTTTTGTGAGTTCCTCATTTTTGATGCTGGTCTATAAAAATCTCTCTGTTGATGGACTACGTACACCCAATCTTAGAGGATAAAAATACCTCTGTCTGATTTTTCACTTTCGGTGTTTCAGTTGACGGAAATAAAGGGATTGTGATCTAATTGCTGAACAGTGGATTTTTGCTTTTAACTAAATAAAAAGCCTAAAAAAAAAAAGAAACTAACTAAGAAATTCAAATCTAACAATAACTATTACTTAGAAGTATATTCCCTAAAGACACTTATTGAAAGTCAACTGAAACTCTAAAAAAGTTTTAAAATATTTATAAAAAGTAAACTAATTAAATATTTCATGACTTCATGCGATTTATATATTTTGCCCCTGAGTTTGATAAGTTTACTGTTTTTATGAATGAATTACTTTCTGCTTGTATTGAGTTCTCAAGCCCAGCAGGCATTCCGTTATGAACCCTAATCGTGTAATTCGCAATGAATTAGGATAGACAGAGATTGCGGTTGGTGGATAATTGGTAATCTAAGCAAGACTAGCGGCTCGTCGCCCAACCCTCTAGGGCAATGCTCAACCCCCGGCACAAGCTATCTTCAGGTTACATCATCAATTGTAATATGACTACATCCAATGTGTCGTTACCAAAAAAAAAAAAAATCAAGCTGACAATTCTTATAATTAATGGTGCTGCAGACATTTTTACATTCGTTAGGCCTAAAATATTGTATATCTCCTAATAAAAAAAACAACTAAATAACTTTATGAAATGTTTCTAGACTCATCTATTTCTTGTAGAAAGTATATTTATTCGAATGTTATCTATTACATCCGTTTTTTGTCATATTTTTTCACAAAAAACAATGAACTTTCGTGCTGTATTGACTGAGAATAAGAGGGTTCATTTTGCATTAGTTCACTATTACAGAGTTTTGGAGGTTTCTGGAATGTTTGCTACAGTTGGGCACCTGCAACAATCCCCTTTGGATTAAATACACAACGATACCCTAAAAATGAAAGTGAATTCAGCTAAATGTTTTGTACACGACTATAGCTACTCCGAATGGAGCCAGAAGATTGAAAATTTGTTTGTGAATTGAGAATAGTGTTAAAGAATTATCTTTTGGGTTCAACTCTTACACTATTTGTTTCCGTTGTTTTAAAATAACAATGAAACAATTAAATTACACTTGTTCTTTTTTTTGGTAAAAAAGGTTGTAAAAGAGTTCATTTTTGAGTTTCAGTTTTTTTTCCTCTCTAACACCATTTTTTTTCGCGGTTTTATTGTATTAATGAAACAATCAATTCACATTTTCTTATCTCTTAGCGAAAATTAGGGTGAAATAAACCATAGTAATGGAGCTATGATCCTCACGCTGTTTTATATTTTGCATTACATCTTGACTATTGTATTATCCTATTCTGCTTGAACACTCCATTTCTATGTTTCTTATTACATCCCTGAACTTATTCATTATCGATTAAGTCCTTTAAAATATCGCGAAAATTTAAAAAGTTTCTATGATGTTATCATTTAACTAGCTTAGAATTTAGTACTATATTCTAGGCTAAACTTGACATTTTCAGATTTAACATGTGATTTACTAGTTCACAAATTTAATAGACAAGTTGTTAAGGGTATTCGATCAATGGAGAGAATAAGTAACAATTAAATATTATTTTACTTGTGCCTAAGTTTCGACTTAAGATTCTAAAAATTCTAAGATCTAATTTTACTGCTGTCCTGCGAATATTGAGACTTAGGTTTAGGCCAAAACATCGGAAACAATAAATTAAATTTTACAAAATAAGTGATCATCTTTAGTGAAATTCTACGGTCAACTCTATTCACACCACTAGAACTTTAAATTCGTGAGTAGAAAGATAACCTATTATTGTGATAATTAGAACCAAACATCCGAACTTTGTTGACAGCTTCGAATATAGTTTATATGAAACCTGCATAAAAAGCTGATACACCATCGGGTTCCTAGCGGGGGACACGAAGCCTCGGGGTGGTGGTCGGCTTAAATCGCGTTAAACTGCCGACAAATTGGGTTTGGCCCCGTCCATCACTGGCAGGCCATACATCAAACCCTACGGTTTCGCCAAACTTGAACAAGCTCAAACGCAAGTCTAGCCGCTGGATTAATTTTGTGCAGTTAATTTATAATTCGGCAAACTCCGGACCTTGGAACATTGGGGTTTTCGTCTCTCCCTCTTGGGGACTTCCTAATTTCTCCTCCAGCTGAAACTAATTATTATAAACTCGTATTAAATCCCATGACTGGAAGGAGGAGCGGAGCAGAAGTCCCTCCCACTCTTCCCACCTCCTCACAAATAAGTGGGTAACTTAGCGGGCCTAATTAGCCCCGTCTCCTCCCTTGTAATGTGCCTTACACTCTCAACATAATTATTTCACGGTAGTCACGTTTGATGGTATATT
The DNA here is from genome assembly GCF_000696795.3 of Halyomorpha halys. NCBI lineage: Eukaryota > Metazoa > Arthropoda > Insecta > Hemiptera > Pentatomidae > Halyomorpha > Halyomorpha halys. The sequence continues at coordinate 565,228 of NW_027107323.1, read as the reverse complement.
TAATTAAGAGACGACGTGACATCGTAGAATATCGCATTACTTTGTCAGTGTCTGATGAGATGGTATTAAATTAAAACCATCATGTTTTGTTTTTCCATTGTATTAGACAGGTTTTGAGACCTATTTGTGTGGCTACTACCTCCGGCACTCGGATTCCAATTCGACTGTGACAGATAATTAGTCATTCTGTTAAATCAGTCGTGAGTCAACTCTGTAAATTCGGGAGCTCCCTAGGGCCAAACCCAGCGTATATAACTGGATATTCTTTATTGGAGATACAGGAGTTTTTATATACCTTTATCTCAGGTGTTACTTTTTTATTTATTATTTTTATTGTTTTTTTTAAATATTTATTTCTTCTTATATTTATCATTTTCTATATTTATTACTTTTATGTTTATGTATTTATTTTTTTATGGGTAAGTATTTAAATCCTCGTATCCATGTTAATATATTTGGTACTCTATTTGTAAAATTGTATTTAATACTACGTATGTGTGAAGGTATGTTAGATTTAATAGGAATATATTGTTACTATATTTTTAAATTTTTACACCCAATCTTGTTGATATATTTTATCTTATATTTGTTAAAAGGGGAACAAAATATTAGATACGGAGAAAAATATATTTAATGATATATATGAATACAATTGAAAATAATTAATAATCAAAAAGTAAAAAAAAAACATGTATTTTAGATTAATCGTATTATACATATTTCAAGTTTTAAAGAAATATTTGTTTTACTAATTATAGCATTTTGTGTATTTGGAAAGAAAATTCAGTTAGGCAGCACACCTATTTAATAAAGTGTTCCTCTTTCTCTTGGATTATAGTACATAGGCACTATGCTACTAAAACCAAAAGGCACCATGCTACTAAAGACCCCTGTTCGAATCCGGTTGTGGTAGATAATTATTTTCTATTATATTTAGTTATAGTCGCATGCCGAGGAAAATGCTGAGAACAGTTGTCAAAAAGTATTGTGTTGTTGAACGACAATGCTCGTCCGCATAATGCTGAAACGCTCCAGAAATTTCATTTTTAAGTCTGGTTCATTCTTTATATAGTCCCGATCTTGCCCTTTTGATTATCATTTGTTTGGTCCACTCAAAGAGGCATTAAGGGGCCGTCGATTTACCTCGGACGAAGCAATGAAAGAAGTGGTGTATTCCTGGCTCTCAGCTCAACCGAAAATCTTTTATGAGGCATCATGAGGCTTGTATGACGATGGGCCAAGAGCGTTTAAAAGCAAGGGGGCTATGTCGAAAAATGATGTACTTGCTTGTAAGTTGATTTCAACAAAAATTTTATAACTATATTGGGAATAATAATTGACTTACCAACATTTAAACGAATGGAGTTGCCCTTAAGAAAACAAAACACCTGTATGGAGCTATATTATAAAATTAGTTACTACAAGGAATCGCCGAGGTAAAAGTAAGAATATTTTATATTTCATAAACTTTTAATACAAAATGTGCTGACAATTGCAGTTCGTAACCGTGCCTTATTCCATGAAGGGTGTGGAAGAGCTAGGCTAGAGACAGGACGATCGGGAGGGCTTTAGCCCGAGGACTTAGGGGTAAGCCGGCCGGACTGCAGGACTGACGGAAGGAGGACTTGAATGTGTTCAAATAGGGCACTCCCCTAATCCGTTTGAGCCCGTCATTAACTTTAATTAAACTCGATTAAATTTACATCCAGCTCTGCCAGTGCAAAATCGTAGCGCCTAACGGCACGGAGCTGGTTCAATTTAGACAAAAACCCAAATTAGGAAACAGAGGGCAAACCTAGGGTTGGGGCTTGGCATTAATTGATTTGAGCTAACTGAAAGCTAACCCCCTTCCTCCCCCCCTCCCGGGTCCAATTTAAATTCAAGCTGCCAGGGCTGTTGTGTAGCACCTCTATTACCTAATTCTCCTCCATTATGTTATTAGATCTCATTAACACGTAAGCTTTATACTGATTGCGTAGGGGGCCCCACAATACTCAGTAACGGCTGTCCCTAACAGACTGTGTTAGTATCTTACGACTTTCTCCGTCGAGGTAATAAAAACGTAATTGACTGGAAACACAGTCCGGAATGCTGGTGTATTTTTCTAGGTTCTTCATTAGTACTTACTAAGTTTACTTTTTCTTTTTCTAGAACTAGTCCGGTAAGTGGGCCTCCTGGTCCTTTTTACCAACCCCTGGCGGCTACTAGAGTTGCTGCCATGTACTAACCAAGGAGGGAATATCAAGATTCATTTTTGGGACCACCGAAAAATTAATGTTAACTGCCCCAGGGAATCGCACCCCAACTCTGGAACGTGCGCTCTGGGATCTATGCCCCAACCCGCATGGTCGTCATGTCCTATAGTACATAGAACAGGAGTAGTCACACATGATACTAGGCCTGATACCATATATGAATCCTTTCACATTAATACGAATGACGGGGTCAAACATTAAATATACTTATCAATTTAACTGTTTTGTGAATAATAACCTATTATTAAAATAATACTTTTGTCTAGATGCTACTAATTAATCAATCGCTTCGATCTTTTGGTGCTTAGGTTTATTTTTATCTTTATTTCTATTACATCAATGACAGTCATGATTTGTCACCAAATTCTTTATAATCAAAGTTAAGATAATATTTTAATTAGGACAAGATTATTTTTTTTAATTATATTGTGTTTCACTTATAAAAGAATGAAATACAATTTACATCAATAAGTAGAAAACAAATAAAATTGTTACAGTCTTGGGATTTGCCAACAAAGTGAAAGCTCTACAAATTAAATAATGTATTAAAATTTCATTAATAATGGCACTTATTTAAAAAAATATGTAACCTTTTAATTTTCTTAATTAATTATAATTATAAAAAAGTATTATTTTATTATACTATTCATTCGTGAAACTATTTTTATTGATTTTTTTTCTCCAAGTCAAAGTGTAAATTACTAATCTTAATTGTAAAGGAGTATCCAAAAAAAAAAAAAAGATTTCACTGTGTCATCCGTTTCCAAAATTTAAAAATTCAATACTCCCAGGTTAAAATAAAATAATCCAATATAAATAGAAAATTAAAGTTCCAACAAATGTTTGACGTTCTATTGTTATTAATTATCGTTTAATTATGTCTAATTAATTTTTAATCTTGGTTTTTATTTTTTTAATTTCAGATTTTGCCGACAAAGTAGCAACTACAACATGTGAGTATATCTTTTTAAATGCTTATGAATTATAACTTGTACATTTGTTTTTTTTAATGCCAACATGGTACGTTACCCAGTCCTAAGTTATTGTAGAAGGAAGGATACGTAAAAATAATTTATTAATTTTATATGGTCAAATTATAATTACATAAATTGATGAGAACAAGAAATGAAAATCGTGAGTAGGCATTAATTTCACTAAAACATTAAAAGTCAAATTTAACTGTAGCAAAATAAATTAATAAAAAAAGATACTGATATAACAGTTGTAAACTCTAAACACAAATAACAAACTTGATTTTAAAAATATGTATATATTTTTTCCTATTATTTCTCAATTTTATTTTATTTATTCATATTACTTAATATTAATCATTGCTATGAAATCAGTATAAATATCCCAGAATAGATATGATGATATTGGGGATGATTTCGGAGAGGTTAGTCAATATGTATAAAGATCACCTTCGCTGTGGATAGCGATATATTATATTAAAAAATAAAATAAAAAAGTAGATTACTGATACCTCTAGCAATCCATATTGTTTACTAATGATTTATTTGATAAATTATTGGAACACGCGCAAAGTAAAATGTTAAGGTTAAAATTTTAAAATTAAAAATTTAAAAAGCAAAGGAGATTAAAATCGATTTTTTTGGTATTCCAATAAAATCTTGAAAATATAGCTTAAGAAACAGTTCTATTGTTTCCTTAATTAATTTAGGCAATTAATATACTTTTTATAAAAATGTATTTTATCATTTAATAAAAACTGAAAAAAAATAAAAGTAATAAAAATAAAATAAAATTATTTATCCAATTACTGAGTCGAAACTGGTTAACCATCGATTGGGTTGGTTTGGATACTTGAGGTAAGTCCTCCGGTTTATTGAAGAGCAAGATGGATCTCCTGAGAATAATCCCTAATCCTATCCTCACCAACCTTCCTCGAAGACCCTATAACTCCGTACCTTTGTCAAGAGGATTTATGAAATTGTCAAAACACTCAGGATTTCTGGCCGTATTGGCCATAACATGTACACCGAAATTATTTAGTTTACAAACAATTTAATTCTAGAAATTATTTATTACACCATAAATAAAGATTTTTTCCCTACAAAATCGGCATATATTTGTTCCTATTTAATAGTTTGATTTGGACAATATCAGTTAGATTTTTTCTTCTACCTGACAAAGAATTAAAGAATATAGACCGAATAATTTATTTCTAGTAAATTAAAAAAAAAAATTCATTCTTTGTTTTAAAGTCTTTATTGAAGCTAAATAATCTTACGATCACTTCACTAATCAATTGACGTGATTTTATTATCACTTGGCCTCTTAATAATCTTACGATTATATTTTAAACAAAATCATGCACAATTAATAAGAAAATACTTAAGAAGTAATTTTCACCAATACAAAGTTCTTTTAAAATTTTATTTTTTATAAGAAAATGTCATGAATATACTCGATTCCAGAGTACAAAAATTCTATATTACCCTTAGAAGATATTGTTGATAATAACCCAGGTATAATCGATTTTTATTTTATATATTTGTAAGTGAAACTTGAAGGGTGAGAATAAAAAATAATGAGATGCCTAAATAGTTTTATATAACTATTGAAATGGAGCTGTATTACAAAATCGTATTATGTTGTTAGAGTATGTTCTATGACCGCTTGATGAAGGATTTAGTAAGGCCTTTGTGGTTACGTCGGAGCTCTAAGTGGCTGTTTATTAGTAAATAGGGCCATAATTACTGCCCCTATCGTCACGTAACAGGATAATATTATTATATTATATATTATAGGAGTAATAAAAAAAACCATTTCTTTAGTTTATGATTATATTGTAACTTATTTTTTTGAAAATAACCTCTTCAAATGTTGTTTATTTTATTGATTAAGAAATAAAATATGTACATATATGATAAAATAAGTAACAATATGAGAATAAAGACGAAAAAATATTGTACTTAGTGGTACCTGCTTGCAAACATGAAACCAAATTAATTGAATTAAACTAGATAATTCTTTATCCAGCTCATTTTCAGCTTTGTAGCGGTGTTGTTGGGCATCATTGCTTTGGCCTAGCTTTTTATAATTTGATTTCCACAAAGTTTGACCTAAAGATAGGTATGTATCTATAAACTTTATACATCCGTCCATACATATCCATAGTATTTACACATACACACCCACATAAACATCTGGAGTGTTTGTGTGTGTGTGTGTGTGTGTGTGTGTGAGAGAGAGAGAGAGAGAGAGAGAGAGAGAGAGAGAGAGAGAGAGGATTAGATCAATGGTCTTCAAAATAAGAGAAGAAGATGGTCGGGGGGTACATTTGCGGGGGGTGTGCTGATGTTTCGACCTGATTTTCAAGTCTTCATCAGGGAGTTATAGGCAGAAATCTATAAATCCCTGATGAATATCTGAAAATCAGGTCGAAACGAAGGCACAAATATATAATCTTTTGTTCATTTGTGTTTTTCTGCTGACTGTACCCCCAAACCATCTTCTCCTCTTATATATTCTACGGTCAACTGTCTTCAACTAATTTTGATCATCAAAATAGTTGTTTCATCATCCCATTTTAGTGTGTGTTTATTTTTATTTTTAAATTATGTATAATCCTCATACAAGCCTGAAAAGACAGGAAAGTGCTTGTCGATTCCGACTATTACAATATTTACTAGACAAACGGTCCAAACTTCCAATCTATTACAAAAGACTAATCTACATGACTGTTATAAGATTGTACCTGGACGGAGTTGAGCTATGGGGCTCCACTAAACCATCGAATTCCTCCCGAATCCAATCCTTGATTCTTCTTACTTTGTAACAAATCAAATCATTCATCAGGACCTCAATGTCCCCTATGTTGCCGATTTGGCCAGAACCAGATACCAATCCTTCCATGATTAACTTCCCAACCACCCAAACCAACTCGTTTCAAACCTGGCTTCTCCTTCATTACCTTATAATCCTCCTAGGCGTCTGAAAAGAAGATGGCCTCAAGATCTTCTCCTCTAGAAATGTTTTTGGAGTTCCATCAATGGGTAGCTTCTCCGCATGTTTGTATCATGATACAAACGTTTGTATCATGATATAATGACATGTCATTATATCACTTACAGCAAATTTACTTGATGTATATATATATATATATA
>NW_027107323.1:550800-558793 GCF_000696795.3 Halyomorpha halys | reverse complement strand
ATATACAGTTGTAAATACCATTAAATAAATTATTAAAAAAATATATGTATAATGATTTAATCAAGGTGTTCAAGCTCGAAGGTTCAATGCTAATACCACCAATCGGTACATAAATCCGTCCAGTGACGCTGGTCCAAACCCAAATCGGCCAGTTAAGTCTTGGCGCAATCCTACCATCTTCGCTACGTTTACCCGTCGGTTCAGCATATGTTAATATGTTAAATATTCGTATGTTACTAAACCTTACCCGCTCATCTTATTCACCAAAATGCTATAACTTGGATTAAATTATATTTAGTTGGTTACATCAAACATTTACTACATAATTGTTAGAATAACGTTGAGTAATATAGTTGATTATAATTTCTAATCATTTCATAAAATAACACGAATCACTAATCAATAATGTTACCGATGAAACTTCCTACCTTAATGCTCAGATTAAATAGGTTATTTTCATAAGAAAATATAATTATAGTGGAAAATAATTCATAATTACTATTAGTCTTAATAAGACTTCCTACAGCTTTATGAGAAGTATATAGCACATGTAGAACTATTTGATGTATTCAACGTGCAATTAAATTTATTATAGGTTAAGTATACAGTATTAATTGTGCATAATTTTTTTTTCATTACACAATTGCATTATCAATATCTGGAAAAACAAAATTATTATATCAGTATCTGTAAAAACAATATTATCATAAAAATATAATATAAAATATCAATATTTTCATTATCCAGTTTCCAGAGCCACTTAAAATAAATACATGCCGCTAATGCAACCAATACCATTTATTTGTTTACATTACTGAAAAGGGTTATTTCCGAAAATAAGTACACCATTAATCAAGAGTACTTTGAAAAGGTAAGGAAGGAGGGAGTAATGAATTCCAAAGAATATAAATGAGCGACATTTCTCAAGTATTTTCCTGTAAATTTCACTTGACAGATTGTAGCACGACTGACAAGGCAATTAGGTAAGATAAATTGTCCTGGAAAGCATTATGATGTAATGAGAACGTTTCGCTAGTCCCCGAGATTTATTTTTTTTATATATGCATTTTCGATTTGTCAGTAATAAATATGAAATTGTTAATAAATATATTTCTGTAGAAATACTAATAATTGGTCTTTATCATGATTTGGTTAAGTTATAGAAGAATGTTTTGGAAACGTTTCTCGTTTTTACTTAGATGAGTTTTTAACAAACGTATTATTGAATTTTACAAATATAATCATTGTTGACAACAGCATATTTTTAATATTATTTTCCCAGAAAAAATATTTTTCTACGTAAACTTGTAGTTTATTTCTACCCTCCTAAGCTTTATGTGTTACACCTCAGTGCTCCTAGTAAAGCAATTTGCAATTTTTATAAATTTGTAGGCACATTTTATTTCAAGTTTCGGAAAACAAATTCGCCTACTTCTGCTTCTACCCTTTCTCTATTCGGTAGTCTTATAAGGGGTCTTATCTTACACACCTAAACCGGATAGTTTGTGCAGTGACTATCTGAGGGGCGTAGAGTCAGGTTTCTTCAGCAAGTTCTCAGTGCTGAAAATCCGGTGAAATCCACTTCCTTATCTAAAGGAGCGTTAGCCTAAACAATATTACTAATAAACGTGTTATTATTATTTAGGTGCTAGATAACTAAAAATGTAATTTTACAAAAAAAAATTAAATAAAGTAGGAAATCCTATTTTATCTTTAAGACTGAAACCCTGCCTAATGCAAGACTTTCTGCTGTAAACTCTGTGTTTACTTATATTTCATTAATAATTGTTTTATTTTTTACAGTATATTTCCTTTATATATTTTATTACTGCTGCAAATATAAATTATTTTTGTATGATTAGTTTTTTTTTCTTAGCTTTATTATTATTATTATTATTATTAATGCAATATATAAAGCATTGTAAATTGCTAAGGGTTTCTTTAGAAGGAATCTAAAGCCCCAAAACCACATTATTAATAATTACAAGCAAATCTAATTGTTATGATGTAAGGCTCATGTGGCCGATCTGGTTAGAATGAAAAAGTATTGCGGGTGCCGTATTGCCTTCACTCCGTGTTCATATCTCTATCAACAAAATATTTAAGAGTTAATCTTTAACAATGGAATAAAACATTTGGGAGTATGAAGAAACAATCAAATTAAGGTTAAATAAATTAACATTATGTTGAGAGAGCATAACAAGGGGAAGAGAGAGAGGAAGTAAATGGGAGTGGGAAAGAGAGGCGATGGAGACGAATAAGGTGATTAAAATAGGGTAACTAAGAGTCTCATTACTGGCGTACAATATATTTCGTTTATTTCAAATTTTACTTCTAAGTAAGCATTTGTAAGCTTGAAAAAGCTGCCGGGAAAATCATTCTTTTTTAACTTATGATTAGAATATTTTGTTTTTTACAAAATGTAGTTCTTTCAAGAAGGTCAAACTAAATTTATTCATGACCCCAATTCAAGCTCTCCTCCTGTTGAGGAGTAACTTGGAAAGAAGAGGAGTATAATTTAAAGCTTGATCCTTCATCTCATATACACTACTGTGGTGGCCACGTATCCATACAAATCTAATCCAAAGAACAGCTGGGAATTACGGGATGAGACTTCAAAAATCATCATTGTGCATTTATTGAATCTCTCTCATATCACTGAATTTGTTTTTTGAATACTTGGAATATTGATTATTAATAAATTAATGAAGAATTTAACCCATTTGTTGTGGACTGCTTTCATTTATGGTAAGCGGTATTCGGGCCTCTAGTTGTTAGCATGGGGCTAGTCCGATGTTAGGCTTAGTGATTTATTGCTAATTTAAAATTAAATAATTGTTACTAATTTGGATTTTTTGTTCAAAATATATTTAATATTGAACTCAAATATTGTTCCAAATAAACAAATGTCGACGAAATCTGTGTTCTGCCAGAGATGAAAGTCCGGCCGATTCCTTTCGCAACAAATCGGTTATAATTAGTAATATTTTATTGCTTAGAACTATCCACCGTTCTTAGTCTTCCTATCAAGAGATCATAAATAATGACCAAAAATATTTACTAATATACCTCCCTCCTTATTTATAGACTATTGACAAATTTTGAAAATATTATTATACAAAATAAACTAGCTTCAAATTTTTTGATAATAATTTATAGAGTAGCTACTAGAAACCAAATATGTCATGTAGTAAAGCTTTCTGATCAAATTTAATTGATTTAAAATCAATTTATTTATTTTTTAATCAACCTCTTAGCCAACCTGGCTCCACGCAGGGGATGCGCACCTCAGAATACCAGGCCTTAATAAATGACCATCGTAGCAGGGTACCTGATTCACCAGAACTCACCCCCTTATCCTACTCAATCCATTGAATGATAGGGTCAACCTATTCCTTAAATATATCAGGTGAGGAGTGGGGTCAAATCGTCTTCTTATCCTCACCCTGAGGTACGTCACTTCCTCACCCAGTCTAATCCTTTGTCCTTGGATGTCCAAGGAAATAAAAAAATAATTATTTAATGATTTTACTTTCATTGGTTTATTTACATTTATATTTGCCTGATGTTAATCATTTGAATTTGTGTGAAGTTGCTTTGTCGTGTTATCCTAGCTATCAAGTTTCCAATCAAGTAACGTGTTTGAAACATCGATTAGTAATTGCGAAGGGGGAGATAAACACAAAACTTAAACACACAGGCTTCATAGAGCGTTAATAATCTTCAAATAAGATTAGTAATTGTATGCTTTGCCCAATGCTTGGCACAAAAGGCCATTCCTGTCTCTTATACGTTGTGCTTATAGCTGTATATGTTATAAGTACCTCATCTAGATATAATTAATGCTTGTTGGAAGCAATATTTGTATTTATCCAGATTCAAAACAAGATATAAAAGCCCCGAGAAACAATAAAGAAGCAAAATAAATAATTCTATGTCACAGCCTGTTTTATTCCACAAAAGAAAAAACAAAAAGTACAATAAAGTTCCTTATAAAATTAAGGCTGAAAAGGATGAGTTGACTGAAGAATTTAGAAGGCTAACTAATGCAGTCAAGTTGGACTGAGGGCCCCAGTAAATATAATACGGTAGTAGCACTGCGGGGAATAACATGGGCTTGTAAGTTTGTTAGGTTTAATAACGGACGGATCCCTCAAATGTTAATAAACAATGAACTGATGGGTAAACGTACGAGATGTTGACAGAAGCGTAAGTGGGAGGATAGCATCAAGACTGATATGGTAAAATTGTATATCGAGACGGAGTCATTGGGTAGATGTTTGTAGCCGGGAATTGGTTTTATCTAAGCCTTTATTATCATTATTATAGTTTAATGATACATTTATAATTAATTATTTTATAATCCGTTATTGGATCAAAATATTTTTATAACATTAATACGACGGTACTTTGGACAAAATTAGGCATTGAATTATGTTAATGAAGAAGGTTTCATAATATTTAATAAACTTGAATAAAAAAAATTGTATACTGTCTCATTTTACCCCAACTTAGTTATATAGACAGGGAAAGAAAGAGAAATATCTGGTGTATTTTAAGCGGGGGGACTATATACAATGGGGCCGACAGGAGGCCTATCTAAACTGCAGATAAAATCTAAGCCAAGGGCCCTTTTAAAATGGCCGGTTTGTTTATTAAAGCAAAAAAGCGATAAATAAGCGTCGGCCTGTTTTGGAAAAATGGGTTTATTAAACTGAAACTGCCTACAGCAGTTTCCATTTTATACTTTTTTATCATATAGGCCACTCATTAAATTATCATAACTTACAAACTGCAATTGTATTCAATTTCTTTTGTGTCCTTTCAGTTGATCATTTATTCATACCACAAAAAACATATTCAAATAAATAAATAAAACCACTTATCAGTTTTAAAAGTTAATTAGTATTATTTTTTTATTATGTCTACAAATCTCTTAGGTTATGTTAGCGTTGTTTTAGCATTTTAAAGTTACAATAGAATTTTATTCATTCAGATTTTGTTTCTGTATTACATAAAATATTTATGATGAAAAATTAACCTAAAAGGAGAATATTTCTTGAATAAACCATAAAATTGCTATGGAAAAATGTGAGAATAATGTTTTATAGGTGTAACATGAGGAAATATTACTCATAAAACATGCTTATCTATATAACAAAACCCTTTTGCGTACATTGTCCTAGAATTGCAGGTACAACCTGCCCGCTGCCCATTTGAAAGTTATATCTATAAATAATGTATTATTAAAGCTTTAATTATTTTAAAAGTGACTTGAAGAAATATGAGGAATTAAATAAATTATAAATCAAAATTAGGGGGAGCGACGGTAGCAGCGTGGCAACGCTCCTGTCTACCAACCCAAAGGTTGTGAGTTCGAGCCTGGCCCTATCAGGGGCCACAAAAAATAAGCGTGGGAGTGACAAACCCACCCTCCGTAAGAAACACGTCAGGAAACGCGGTCTGTCGCCCAATAATAATATAATAAATTAAAGATCAATTGAATAAAGATAGAGTAACCATATAAGCAGGAGAGAGCTAAGGGAAAGAGGGAGAGGGAACGATTAAAACTTTCTTTTAAACGAGACTTCCTTCCAATAAATAATACAAATAATGTGAACCGCTGCAACCCATAAAAGAACAGGGGTTCAGTACTTTGTAAAGGTCTTTTAGAACAACGGTTCTGGAGGTGATTCTTTAAATATCAAACTCAACTGCAAAATTTTACCTCGATTTATTTTACCTACTTTATGAGGCTGGGTGGACTCTAGGAGGGCTCAAGAAACCACCTGACTCACGGCGACAGGAACAGAATAAATAATTATCTGCCACAGCCGGATTCGAAACCGGGCCCTTGAAGTTAGTAGCAAAGTGCTCACCTCACTATAAATAGCAAAACTGGAAATTTTTAGACATAAACTTACTAAAAAATATATACTTTTCGTTTTATTCCCCATATTTCACCAAGTTACTCTTGACATATAATTATTCACTACTTCTCAATTAGGATTATTCTTCTTTTGATTTACGTAGCCCTGAATGGCCTATAAACTAGCAGGTAAAGGTTGTCACAAATCAAAGGAATATTATTTCTCACTCTATTATTACTCCCAACCATCGTCTCTATAACTGAAATACAAATATTCTATTTTAATTTGTTTTATATCAAATCATATTTTTCATTAAGGAACGTACTTATATTAATCATTCTTAATATAAAACGGGAATTAATAATTAACTCAACTTTTTTATGAACGCAGTATAATCCTATGGTAAAAAGAAAAAAAAACATGGTCATCTAATTTATTTAAATTAGAACCATTTAAGTTGAATGAAATTTTATTCAAATGCTCACGAAAGTCCACCATAATAAGTTATCTTTAATTGCTTTTTTTTCTGTTTCTTTTATAGGCTTGAATCTTTAGATTATCAACTCCGGCGGTTTGTTAGAGTTATAAAAAAATTGTACATATTTATTTAGTATTATATTGCAGGTTTTCATAATGCTATGTTATAGCAGATTTTAGTAAAACATGTTATATTTCGAAATATATGCTTAAATTCTAATCGGCCGCCATTTTGACACTAATGTCAGACGATAATTTCCAAGAAAGCTACACTAAAGATGAACTTTTGTTTTTAAACTGATTTTTGGATTCAAAATAGATTTTTGGATTCAAAATGGAATACGTTCGTTTGTTACTAAAAAATTAAGACATTGTGTTAATAATTTTGTTTACAACTATAATCATTCATTTATGTCTGAAACATTTTACTTTTTGATTTTTATATCGTATCTCATAAATTTCACTGAATAAAATATAAATGTTATTGTTGCCGGTCACATTGAATTTTCATACTTTAACTTACGCTTTTGTTTTCATGAAAGGTATCAATTCCTAATATACAATTTTTTAAATTAAATATACACCAAACATATTAACTATTTTATGCAAAGTCTAGTTTCGGAGATGTTTTTAGATCAGGAGAAAACCCTTTCCTGATGATAAACAAACAGATACTTAGATAAAAAACATTTAGTCTGTAAAAAGCCTGTAAGGCATAATCGACCATTTTTCTCAAGCATGCTTGAGCGTATGTGCTGTAATTATGGCTTTTTTTTAGGATAAGGCTTGCACAGAATTATCAAACACGTTCGAGTAAGCTTATGTGTAAGCCTATTATCTTTCACAAGCATACATAATCAATAACAATAACGAGTGAAATATTTGTACCTTTTTGTTAGTTTATGATTGACCCATACAATTTTGCGTTACTTATTTTGAACGAAAAGTGAGACATTGCCAGTTAACTCAGAAGACGGCTCTTAGGAATTTTAATCAAAATTCATTTTGAAAGAGAGGAATGTTAATTAGGAAGTTTGTCTCTAATTGGAACCTTCATTTCAGGACTCCATAACTTTCATCAAAGGAAGTAATGGTTTTGGTGAAAATTTAAAAAAAAAAAAAACCAATAGGTTTTATTTGAAAGTTAATTACACTTCGAGAAATATTTTAAAAGTGTTCCAGAATCAGTTGAAGGAACATACATAAAGAAAAAAAATATCTCAAAAGTTGTATTAAGAGGTTCACTGACCCTTTTTATTCCTAAATATAGGTATCATATAACCACAAATGATCATAGTAATCAAATAATATAAAAATTATAGATCGAATTGATATAATGTTTTGTATATAAGAAATATTGCGAAAAAATATGTAAATAAATGATTGACCGTGTTTTTGAAAATAAATATGAAGGAGGTGGTCGGGGTGCGGCCAAGAAGAAAACCAAAATAGTTAACAACTTTTTTTTATATATTTTTTCTCGGATATTTACATAATTTTTAACCACACCCTAGTTTACTTTTTTGTCTTCATCTTATTATCCTATGTTGCCAAATTATTCTTAATTGCTTTCTATATTTTTTAAGCCCTGATGAAGCCCTGCAACTTGGCGTAAAGCGTCGGCAAATAACTGTTTATGTATATAT
>NW_027107323.1:536996-550750 GCF_000696795.3 Halyomorpha halys | reverse complement strand
TTTTTTACCGCTCCCACGACCATATCCTTCATATATTGCAAAACACATTGTTTTTTTATTTATATTAATGAACATACAAATTTTAAAGTTTCATACTCGAATTTTTGCCATAATAGCTTGGAGACGACACCTTGAAGTCGTGCTGAGGTTTCACAAAATGTGAGTATTCCGATATGTAAGATAAAATTAAGAAAAAAAACGTCTAAAAGAGTTTCTGAAAAAAAACAAAACATTAAGGGGTACATAGAAAAATAGACAGCGATGAAATCAAATTTAAACTCAAATAATATTCAAATTTTAGACCCAAAGGTAACCTCAGTGGCGTAACTAAAAAGTTTGCTATTCACAAAAAACAACGTTAAAATGTAACAAAAAACATTGTATTTTAACGTTGTTTTCTATCATTTCCCAATACAATGTCTAACTAAGTGTTTTACGTCAATTATTAAAAAAATTGCAACATAATCAATTGATTTTTATTAAAATTATGAATTGGCAGACATAAGGTTGTTATGCAACTATAACTCATTCAACTTTTATACAGATTTTCTTTGCAGAAATGTATAGCTCTGATTATTAGATCTCATATTAATTAAGAGGTAGAATTCCCTGTTTCGTTAATTACTACGATGTTAATTATTAACTTAATAAAGCAAGATACACTCTAAAAGTTGAAAAATTGATAAAGTGTTTATTTGGTAGTTTCTTCTTTAAAACAAATTGTTTTCTTAGGAAAAAATGAAAAATCTATTATGTGGCCAAAATGAAGTAGCTCCAACAATCAAAATATATGCCTGGAATTCATATTTTTACTGTAAAAACTTTCATAAAATGATAGAACAACTGAAGAAATTGATTAAAAACGATTTTTGAATTTGCTGAGAATTTTCAATTTCGAGATGTTTTACACAGTTTTTCTTGAAGCCTGTAATCCTTATTATTCCATTTATAATTTTATTATATAAATTTATGGCTTGGTTCAATTTTTCCGGTTTACCACCCCTCTTCTTCAACATCCTATGTATTTCTCTTTCTAAATTAGGCAATAAAATAGAAGAAGAGAAGAGGGACCTTGTGAGCTGCTAAGTATTTAATAAAAACAAATATTCAAGTTTATTGTGCAACAAGGAATGTTGCTCAACATTTTATGGCATAGCGATCAATAAAGTATATCTGTACTCTGTAACTATATTCTGAACAGTTTGTGAATAGGGATCAGTTATATTTTTTTTGTTTTATTCAGTATTCAAAATTAACTTTAAAATATAAAAAAAAATTCAGGTTAAATAAAAATTGGACTTTTTTACCCTGTAATTATTTGAAAACAAATTTCAGAAAAATTAATAAACTCAAAGAGCTTTATTTCATGGTTTTACCACAATATCAATATAAATATCTCTTTATTTGTTCAATTTATATATCCCATGTCAATATTCTTCCGTCCTACTCGTAGATAAATTACTTTACTTTGCATATAAAAATATTTCAGAACCATTTTTCTTGGAGGCATAAAATTCTTAGAGAGTGGTGTTGTGCTATTTAAGCAACAACGCTAAAGAAACATACTTCAAATCAAAGTATTTATTAAACAACAAGAAATATGAATCATAGGCAACAAACTATGACCACAATTCAGATAAAATATTTTGTGTCTTGCTATTAAATATTTTATATCACATTTTATTGTATACCTAGCTAATATAGAAGATGATAATTTATGCAGGTAAGTCGTCAGTGTGAGGTGCCAGTAGTCATATTCCAGACAGTCATCGCTTTATCTTCCATTTGTCTCTATCTCAAACCTTAATGCCCCAAATATATTCTTCTTCAACTATCCAGCTCGAAGTGTCTTTAATCAATATCTCTCCTACATCCGTATGACTATCCCCCTTTTGTCATAATAGGGATGGTTTGTCATAATAGAATATTTATTCTACTTCCTTCATTTTTATTGGCTTTTGTGGCTCCATCCACGGAGGTTAGGTCATTAATATTGTCCAATATTTCTTTTTGTGAAAAACCCCAATTTACTTATCCTGTAAGCCCCCCTGTCTTATACTTATACCTGTTCTTATTCAGCTAGTCTTTCCGAACTATCCTGTATATATAAGCTCTTAAAAGGTTACTCTAACTCTTTAGAAGATTTTTTATTGCGTTGACAGGTGTCTATAGTTTTTGTGACAAACCATTGTATCCCAGGATCTAAGACTAAAAAGTTCAATCTAGGAACCTTTTTAAAAATATTTAAAATGTAAGAATATCCAATAGAATGTTGTAAAATTGACTAAAAGATATTATTTTGTAAATACTCATACATTACTTTGAAAAACTTGTTCTCATGAAATTAGCTTTTGAGATATTTGTAAAAATTGATTTAAAAAAATTAATTTCTGGCATTAGGAAAGAATGTTGCTTTTTGAGAAAAAAAAAAAAATATTCTCAAGAACTATTGAACATATTGAGCTCTCTTAGAGATCATTTTTTAGATACTTTAAATAATGTGATATGAAGGTTTTTAGTGTTCTAGGTAATTTTAAGTATATATAGCTCTGAATGAAACATGAGCGAACTTTTGTTTTTCGAATAAATTAATTAAATATTTACTTATTAATGACACTTCTGTAAACCTTGTATAGTTTAGGTAAAAATTGAACCTTTTTATAACAAAAAAATAACGCGCATGTTTTCCTTGTTTTGAAATAGATCAGAAATGAATTTTTTGTAACGTTTGGAACAGTCACCATTCTTTATTACAACTTACCTTGGTTGGCTGTTATCGATTAACAGTAAATAGCTTTCATTTCATTGAAGTAATCAAAAATTGGAGCGAAATAACAATTTTTCCTCTTGCCCTCTGGATAAGATAAGATAAAGAAATTCTAAATACTTTAGATGGAATAGGGTATCTTTAAGCACTGTTTGACAAGTGTATGAATCGCGTGAATATTATTAATAATTATCAAGTTTTGCCATAGTTTGAGAAGCATTACTAATTTAAATATCTCTCCAGTAAATGGTTAATATATTATAGTGAAGTTGTGCTGGTTATGAGAGATGTGGCTAAGAAGGATCTAATGAAGCAGGTGCCCCTGTTTAATTAGAGAGCCACTGTCCTCTCATTAGCCGGGATCACTCCCAATTAGCGCTAGTGGTTTCCTTTATACAAAACTCTTTTAAAATAAAACGTTTATTTATTTTGAAACAAATGCTTCAAATGAATAAATCCTTTGAAAGAAAAATGTGGGTGTAATACAACGGTTAGATTCGATAATAAGGAATCTTTTTAATTGGTAATTTATTTTTATGTGATCTAGTAAAGTACTATAGAAATTATATTCCTTCTTCTATAATTATTTATTTAGAATAAATCGTATTTAATGACATCGTATCAGAGCCCGTTCTCCACCTTCAGGCACAACTAAAATTTACACTTTTTTATTTTTTTATTTAGCACGTATATTACTTTTATAAAATATAGAACTTTTTAAAATATATGGATTTAATAGTCATGTTCGATAATAAGAAATCATTTAAATTACGTAATTTATCACTGAAATAATTTATTTTCATTGAACATTTTTTAAGTTTTATCATTGAGCTATCCCATCTATTCAATTTTTTTCCAATGTATCTGATTTTAAATTACTAACTAAATATCGGTACCTCGTAAATCGGTTAACTCATCATTATTAAATGTTTTCAATATAAATATATTTTCTTCTCATATTTAAAAAAAATATGAATGTTTTAAAAAAGGAAAACAAAAATTGAACTAATCAGAATATTAAAAAAAAAAGCATTATATTTTCAATTCTATTTAAATTTTATTTTTGTATTGCTCTAATTTTTATTTAATCCTTATTAAAACTTATCAGTATACTAAATCTAAAATCAGAGAGCTTACGCTGCAAGATTAAAGACATAAGTATATAACCCTAAATAATCTTTCCGGGGTTAAAATATTTTTATAAATAACCCACAGCATACTCATTTTTATTAATATCCCGTATTGTACAGTATATCAGCAGTAGTTTGTAGTATGTACATAGTGGTCATGAAGAATTATTTCATTGAGTAAACCGAAGTGTTAAGCATTTGTCAATGATGAAAAAGACTGTTCTGTACTTCTGCATGAATAAATATCATTATATTACTAGAATACTATTCCATACATTATTACCCCTACGTTTTCTGTTTATCTTTATCAATTTTCTTAATATTTCCCTTTTACATATTACTATACCTCACCCATATCTACTATCGTACTTTACTTATCTACTCTACCTTTTACAACTACCTCTTTACCATTTTACTAATTTTAAAGTCTCCTACAATTTATTAGATCTGTATTTAGAAATTTTATCACACCTGGTTAATTCTTTTCTATATGATCTATAAACCTAACGATTGTTTTTTAATTTAATGTTTTGTTAATTTTAAAATGTTTGTATCCGGTTTTTTCATTTAGCTCTGACGAAGCCCTGCAAAGCGGGGTGAAACGTTGGTTAGGAATTTATGATTTCCTTTTACTTATCCGGTATATCTTCCAGCAAAATATCTTTATAATTAGCATAAATATTAATTCTTAGAATATCGTCTCTTTTAACCATATGGTTTAGTAAATGAATGTCATTAAGTTTATTTATTTTATTTTTTGGCAAAAATAGAAAATAAATTTTATTTTTAACGGAAAAATGATACAGTATAAGATGAAACAAACGACAATTTTTAATTTAATTATAATAAAATAGGTAATTATATAAGCTATTATCCAAATTAACGGTTAATTTGTTTAGTAATTTTATATGTCAAATCATCTTAATATTCTTATTAAAGCTAACACTTATAGCAGATTGGAGGCGAAAGCTTTATATAGGTCTTCTCGTCGTAAAAAAGGAATACTGGCAAATATCGTTCTCCATATAAAATGTCAAGGGAGCAGTACCCTGTAGTTAAGGGTTGTGAAGGGGCTGAAGAGCGCCTTTTCCTCCAGGAAAATTTGTTGGCTATGGAATGATGGAATCGGGCCTTTCCAGCAAAGAATGCTGAAGGAATTTGGAAGGAAAGAGAGTTAAACCTAACGAACCATCTTCGCCGTGACCTGTACGTTTTCAATATATTTTTTAATATTTAAAATAATAATGAATAAATGTATAGTAGTTAATTAGAATATGTTCAACGTGGTATCTAACTTTCTATCATAATTATGGAGAATAAAAAGTGAAGATTAAAACAAAAAATATATTTTCGTGATCCAAATTATAAGCAATCGATTTTCAATTACTATTGTGTCAGTCTGTCACTCAAAGTCCGTTTCACGGTAACACTTTACAATCACGACAGCAACTGTCACAAGAGTTACCCTGGTGTAAACTGTATCATCAGGTCCATATATATTATGCTTTACTATTACTTTAAATGTCCTACGTTTCGGCCAACCTTGTCATCCTCCAGGACAATCTTAAATGTAAATTTACATCTCGCGTCTAACAATTAAAACCGTTAGCAGGCTATTCTGCCCAGATCAATAAATTTAGTCAGATTAATCTATTGTGTCCCTTTTCGACTCGATTCTAAAACTTTTAATTGCAGGTTAACTTTAGACCTCGCAGATTACCAATAAATGTACCAAAGGAACAAAAAGGTTTTGGAATTCATATATTATATTAAGCTTACTATATAAGTATTATATATAAGTTATATGTATTATATATATGTTTACTATATGGAGTTCGTAAAATATATGAAAATTTGATCCGTCCACCTAAATAATTATTGAATGTGTTTTGATGTATAATAAAGAATGGGATATAAGAATGATAGGAAAGGCCTTTAAACGTTGTAATTATTAACTTACATAGTTATTTTAATCTATAAATAATATCTTAGAACTTTTAGTGCAGCTTAACATCAATAAAATAACCTGAAGGCTTACTACAAGTATATATCAAGCCTGAATAAATAATTTATATATGTTGTATTTTTTTCCTCTTTGGGACATAAATCCAGTTTTTCTGGAGCAGTATACGCTGAAAACGGTTGGTCTAAGCACCTGAGAGGGTTCTTCTAAAAAGGCTTTTGGGACAAATCCCGGAGCCATGCGGGTCAAATGCCTTTTCGGATCTAAACTTCTTTAACACGCCTAACTTTCATGTCGGTTTCCTCCAGTTGGGGAAAAGGAAGTCTTTCAACTGGTTCTATGTTTTAAAAAGAATTTTCAAACTTTTACAGGTAATATTTTTTATTTTACATAATTACATTGTATTTACTAGAGAGGATACTTCTATTAAAAAGTATATTTTATTATTTTTATAAACGATAAAATCTTAAAAGAAAAATTCATTTCTGCTTAAGCATATACTCTCAAAATATGTAAAAAACTTACAAAACTATTATACATAGGCATTTATTTATCCATCAATTGGTTAAAAAATTTTATATACGTATAAAATTTATGTATTTTTATTCATAAAATTAAATCGCCAAATATACTGTTTGAGAATAATATGTTCACAAATATTCCTAGGTAGTTTTCGAATTTCATTAAATGCTATTATGACTGCCAACTCATTAGATATGAGATAAATATCGTTGTTGGTTAACGGTGATGTAAATATTATCTTCCGGGGACCAATTATATTACACATCCTCTCAGCAGGTCATATTTGTATTACACAACCATTAGTAATGGAAATTATTGCATAGTTTTCATGTTAGTAATGAATAATGCAGGGGGTTACGTAATAATAATAATTTTCCATACTAAGGTTTTTGAGTTTTATTTCTTTAATCAAGATATTATTTTTTTGTGGTTACTCCTTTATTAATTTATGATACACTGAGGGGAAGGTGGATTATCCTATCTAACCTATTCAATCTAGAGCGTGAAGGTTATTATAACAACGGGACGGAATCGAACCTACGCACAGGTGCAATGATGCTAAGGTGACACCTCAACTCCTTCAGCTACAATTAATAAGCCTTATTAATAAATACAGCCTTATTAATAAAGTTTCTAATAAAGAAGGAAAGCTAGCGTAATTCCATTAGCTAACAATTTTTAGGAAATAGAATTATTACAATAAATTTCAAAATACCAGTTCGTATTTGCAACCTATTGACATTTTATTTCAAAGATCTAAAACTTACTAACGTAATTAAGCCAATTCCTAATAAACTCATAAGTCATATTACAGCTTATTTACATACAAAAATTTTAAATAAATGGTATAAATGGTCACAGTAATGACTAATATATTTACACATACAAATATATACATACTTTCGATTACCTTAACTCGTGAAACACGTGGGAAATTTAGTTTCAAAGTGGCAAATAGTTATTTCATATTTATGGATTAACAAATATATCTAAGTAGTGGCATTTTCAGTTTAATTATTCTTTAATAAAAAAATTGTCAACGAGATATTTTTGTGTAATTTTATTTATTATCTTTTATGAGTCGTATTATAAAATGTTTTCCTCTACTTTTGCTCGTATTTTTTGGACTATATATATATATATATATATATCATGGAATTATTATTTTTTTTTTAAATCTTCACAGAAAATTGAAATGTTTTCTATAATTGAGAATTAAGTATCAAGATTGTCGATATCGCGACATGCAAACCGTAAAATGTTCGTGATAAAAATCATAATGAGAAAACTAATATTTTTATATGATTACAAAATGCTTTTGAATAATTCTACATAACTGTTTTAAAAATTTTTATTAGTTTCATTATGGGTATTTTTTCAGCTGTTTAAAGTCATTTTTTAAATTTAATTTTATATACCAAAAGGCCATTGTAGTTTAAAAAAAAAGGAAGATTAATATTGCCAATTCAGGTATCTTCAGGGCATTAGTATGTATCTGAAAAACATAGTTATACAGTGAAAGAACTTACCATCCAGACACGAAATATAAAAATCAAAATATCAACACAACTATTCAAAAATAATTTAACAGTTCCAACGGCTTATGCACTTTTTTTATGGAAGTATTTTATTGATTTTTATTTTTGAATTTTAGGATATTTCACCTTTATCCTACTTTTAGAATATTTATAATATTTTAATATTTGAAACTACTCTCCTCCTGGAGAAGATTTTATTGTAGTTCCCATCACGAGGTATTTGGAGCTAAACACCAATTACTTTTGAGTAATTATTTGCTCTTTTAATTGTCATATTCTGTGTCTGGATTTTAAGTCTTTTTACTTCATAATGTATATCTTTCGGATGTATACTTAGGCCCTGATGATGCCTGAATGGGCGAAAATTTGGCAATATTAATAAATTATTTTTTTGAGACTAACATGGTAATTTTTTTAAAATTAAACTCGTAAATAGACTCCGCTCGTAAATATCCTGTTTTGAAGAATATAACTATTTTATAATATTAAATCAATTTATTTCCCTATTTGTGAATTCCTTTTTTATTCAAAACAAAAACTTATCATGTACAAGTCTTGTACTTTGCTTATCCAAACAAAATTTATTCGTTATGAAATGAAAAAGTTTGTATAGATCCTGAATAATTCATGATATTCTTGCTAGTGTTGTTTTCGATATCTTTAGTAAGTATTTCAAAACAAACCAAAAAAACCAAACCAAAAAAAAAAAACAACGAATTTTATCGAATAAGAATGAATTTTAATAAGTAAAATCATTTATTCTACTTGGAAGAAAAATATAGAAACAGAAAGGAATATAAAATTTTAAAAAATGAGATGGCTTTGCTAATGTTAATATGTTTACAAATTATCTTAAGGAAAAAATATAATTAAGTTTAAAATAATACATATTGAGCAACTCTTGTAAGTAAACCTATATCTTAAAATTGAAGAACTGGTTAGTTTTTTATAAAGGAGATAGTTGATCGTGTAAAGTAGATTATGGAATGATAGTCTAGGTTTATCCTATTTATTGTTAACCAACGTTCCTATTTATTGTCACCCCACTTTCCAGGGTTTCATTAGGGCTGTCAGATTGAAACAGGGAAGAAACCCTGCAAGGTGGGGCAAAGGTTGGTTAGCAATAAAAAGTTTTTTTTTACTATTTTGATACCTTTATTGACCGCCACCCGGCCTATCTTCCTACAATCTAGTTAGTTTTGTAGTTAGTGGTATATACACAATTGTAAAACAAAGCTAGAAGAACATGCTGTGTGAAATTGCAAAGAAAATTAAAATCTACTAGTAATAAAATTTAAATAATCTTTTCTACGTAATGGTTACACATTTTTCATAAACATAAAATTGAGGTAGTTTTAAAAAGTTAAAAAAACTGTAAGCGTTCATAATAGGACTATAAGCTATTTCATACAAATAGTTTCCTCATAGCTTTTCAATTATGTATCCTAGATTTATGTATGTTTGTATAAATATAGGATATACTAAAAGAGTTTAATTGGATTCAAACAAGATTAAGTTAGCATTTCTTATATTAATATTATAAATTGAACTATAATACAGTCTGATCATTGGATTTGGGTGATTTCTATCTACATTGAGTTTTTACTGCACGATTTTGTACAGTTTGAGTTTTTTCTGTACATTTTTTCTGTTTTTAACTATATGAAAATCCGGTTTTCTATTTATACTCATAAATCATCTTATGTTAGATAAACCATGATTCAGAAATGAAACCTATTCCCCCGCCTTGACTCCAATATAAGGGATCATAAAAAAATAATAAAAATAAATATGGATCTGTATTTCATGTAGATCATTATTTAAATACTTCATCAACCCTATAGATGATGACTAAGTTTAATCTTTATAAAGACTGATCAGTTTAATTAGTAAAATGTTTCATATTGATCCATGAACATTAAATTATTAATAAATTAAGAGCTACACCAAAGATTTTCTATAAATTGCTTACAAAGAAAAACTAAAGTGATAGTAACTGGCCATATTGTGGTTTAGATTAAAGAATATTGTCAGCTAAGGATTTTTTTTAAGCTTCAGAAAACAATGGAAACGGTTATTCCGGGTCTACCGTTAATGGAAACCTATTAATTTAGTGAAACCCTAATTTACATGTTTGGGAGATAAAGTGCAGCGATTGGGGTCTAACTTACGCCACCAGGTAACATTTTAGCCTTATCTCCATTGCATAACTGGTGCGGGAGATTAACAACTGAATCAAAGCCTTTATCTCAATCCCCTCCGTACAACACGTGGATCCCTTCGTATTACTATGATACTGTTGCTAGCAGGATTTCCTTTTGTTTATACATCTATATGTATACATAATATATATAAATGTATTATGTATAAATAATACATATATTATATAAACACAAAATTTAAAACTATAATATATAGTCTACAAAATATAATTCCTGGGATTAAGTTTATATTATAAATTATTTCTTCCTCCTATTCTATTTGTAAGTATCCTAGTATTATTTGGAAGCTCAGTACAGATTAGATATACAATTTATTATACAAAAATTTAAAAACTTTTTTTTTCTTTGTACGTTCTCTAACCTTATATTTCTGTCCTATATTGTATGCGAAGTGAAGCAGATACTAACAGAATTCTTGGCTGCGAATGGCCATATACAGCATATATGAATTGACCGATAATGTGACAACAAAGCAATAAAGTATGACATCCCCTAAGACCGTAACCCTATAAAGAGCCCCATTGGAATAACGCCCAGGCTATAAACGAATCCAAACGAGGGTTCTGAAACAACTTCCAGAATGGGGTTTTCGATCCTTCGAGAATGATATCGTAAGGGTAGGGGTTCCAAGATAATGTCCTTATTGGTACCCCTTTTTAATTGCACCATTAAAGAAGTTCAAAATTATGACATTAATGGTACTCGGTTTAGCTCATATCTTGCTGAGCTGCCATTAATGATTCAGTAATGTATTTTTTTAGGTAATGATGGATTGAGAATAACTGATATATGCTTCGATGAATTAAAACGGTTAGCTCCATTTTAAGTGAAAACATGCCATACAGTTCAGTAATTTATTTTCAAAAATGTAAACAAATCACACAGATGTTTTTGTTTTAAAAATGATATGTTGATTTTACACATCTGATAATATCAAAATCCTTCATTTGTTACTTTAAAAATAAAGTTTTTTAGAAACTTGAACAAATTTTAGAATTTCAAGCAAAATAAGTTCCTAAATATTAAATTAGTTAAAATTTCCTAAAATTGAATATAATTTGAAACTAAAATGAGTCGTCTGTGACAATAATTTTCTAATATATAATGTTCAAATATTGATCAATTCCCCCCAAAAAGTAAACTATTATAATCATAATTGTTTCTTGTTTTTTTTTAATATCTTCTAGAACAATCTAGAACTAAAAGTAAAATTAATTGTCGTTCATTTCAGTATATCAGATAATGTTTTGTCTCAATGGTCCTAATGAAATGGCTTATACCAGAAAATACTAATAATTGGAATTGTTTAGAAAAAAGTTGTTGAAGTCATAAATATTATTTTTTTGCTTTAATTGAAATAGACAGAATTAATATAAAATGCAAATCTGCTGTATAGATTTTTGTAATTATGTACAAATTTTGTAATCTTAGCCTCTCATTCTTCTTTAAACGTTGTTAGGGTAATTTCTCGAAGCAAAGACAGTATAGGAATAAATGGACAAAGGGTTTTAAGGCAAATGTTTAGCTGAGAGAGAGAGTACTAAAAATAAATTATTACTAAATACTAACTACTAAATAAATTGTTAGAAGGTTTACAAATTTTGTGATCGTACTCCCTCATACTTCATCAAATGTTGTTAGGGTAATTGCCCGAGGGAAAGACAAAGTTGGAAGGAATGAATAAAGAGTTTTAAGACAAATGTTTTGCCAAAAGGGAGTAAAGTTGAGAAGAGATAGAAGGCGAGGTTGGGAATAGAATAATTAAATTAGTCCCTAAAAACGTGAGAGGGGTAGGTTCTCTTTACAGGATAACTGGGTAATGTGCAAACCGAGAACATGAGGCTTCCCCTTCCGCTTAATAACATGATTTTATCCCACCCCTACTTTCTTCGTTTCTTTTTGCAGTTATTATTTTCTTTTTCTTTTTTCACGAACCTGTCTTTCGTACCAGAGAAAGATCCAATTCAATTCACTTTAGCAAATTGCCAATCTTGTGGAACGTGATACCAACAGTAACATTCTTCCTGTTATTTAATTTACTTTTTATTTAATTAGTAAGTGTTGCTAAAGGCGTAGTAGGTAGGACAGAATCGTTAGAAGTTTTTAATTACTCAAAGGTCTTTTGTACGAGGGAGGTGAGTACTGCAATGCAACCATTTAAATTTTAAAGACAATGACACTGAAAATATACTTATAAATTATTTATCTCTCCTTGATAGAAGCCGATTTAAGATTTCGTTGAAGATTGTTTTTAATAGCAACAGAATAGCATACCTCAAATTATTAGTTCAAAGATAACTGATGCTCTTACATTTTAGAATGGTTCAAACTCCTAAATATCATATGAATTTATGAACAAAACTCGATAGTGTAAATCCATATCTAACAGGTGGCACCACAGTAATGGATTAAACTCTTGTTTAAACGTGAATAATAAACATTAAGTTAATGTTAACCAGACATCTAGGAAACCCCGTCTAGATTGTGTGAAACAAGTTGATGTTACCAGATTTTTGGTAACACCTAACACAAATCTTAACATCTAACTTAATCAACATAACATCTAACTCAAATCTTAATATCTTGATAATTTTTTAATTATTTAACTTTTTAATTTTAACTTAGCAAGCGATAGACTTTTTTAGCCATCACTTGTTAATAATAGTTTAATTCTTGATTTCCTACTATCACTGCTTCAGAAAATTATATTACTAAGGTATGTCAATCCCATTTTTTATGTCGTAAAAAAGCTTTTACACAAAGTCTTACCACGATAAGATGTAAAGTGCTATTCATTATTCTTATTAGTTATAACCGTGAAAAGAGTTGCTTTGAACGATGATGTTCTTTATTCACAATTACAATAAAAAACTCATAAATAAGATGATTTACGATTAGTTTAGATAGTATGTCAAAATACCAAAATTACAAGATGTTGAAAAAGTATATTCACAATGATTCTATAAGCCAAACCAATATCTTCATAATTTTAATGTTCAATTAATCATTATCCCTTCTTCATATAAATTTTAAATACCAAAGGATCAATAATTAACGAAAAACAGTTTAGCCACATTTAGATTCTTGGAAGCATTGCTTCAATAAAGAGTTACTAAAATATAAGTGTGAGAAATATTGATCTCTTTCTGTTTTGGTGTAGTTCATTCGTGTCACCGTTTGCACGCTATCTCATACTCTTATTCTTAAGGATCTTGAACGAATTCGAGAAATCTTGAGGTATTGCTGAAAGCTCTTAGAGAGGGAGAAGGGTGGTCTCTAGCTTCTCAGCTTTGTGAGATTTGTATCTGTCACGTTTCTTAAGAATCCTCTGAATACTGAATATTATCGTTATTCTTGTTCCTTGTCGGGGTATCTCTTCATAAAATTTATAGAGACACCAGAACAAAGAACAAGGTTTTATTTAGTACTGAACAATTTTTTTTTCAATATTTCTTTAATACACAATTATTATAATAATTAAATAGGCTTTTGAGGACTGATAATGTAAAATTAGTATCCTGCAAAAATGCCACCCCTAACAAATTACAATGTTATAATTATTGAATAATTTAAATCAATGACAATAAATTGGTAAAAAAAATAATCAATATA
>NW_027107323.1:463266-536766 GCF_000696795.3 Halyomorpha halys | reverse complement strand
AAAGAATAAAAGAATGGAAATAAACTGTTATTTATTGAATAAAAAAAGCTGTCTTCAACATAATTCTTATTTTTATTTTATTTTAATGAAATTAAAATGTTTCATTTTGTCACTTTTTGTAATTTTGAATCAACTAGTTTACCTTCTATTCAACTCTCTAATCAAGAACTCATGATCATTTATCAAATTATAGACTAATTTATAACCATAAAGTATTCATGACCTAAAAGATAACGAAAAAAAATGTAATGATGTCAAATCTCCAAAAAACATTTTTTTAAAAATTTCATACTAGAATTTATTATTTTCTTTTAATGGCTAAATATCTCCTTAATGTATTAAGATAGAAATGTTGGCATTGTATGTTTTCGTATGATTTACTAAGATAGAGTATCTCAAGTATTTACAAAATATATAGATTTTTGACAAAAAAACAAACAAAAAACTGTATTTACATACAAAGTAAAAAATATTTTAATTCCAAAATATTATTTAAATTTAATTAACATACAGACGTTTACAAGTAAGTCTACTTAAAATTAATGTCCTAAAATCATTTTGATTTGACGTTATTAATTAATGAGAATTTTTAATTAAACGACTCGTACTCTTAATAATTGAGTAATTTTGAGCTGTAAGGGTAATTTTTTTTTTGAAACTCAATTCAATTTCAGATATGATAATTCTAAACTACATTTTCAAAATTTATAACAAATTTTATTCCTTTTATATGCTTACTTTAATCTATTTTTTAAAGTCACAAATATTTATCAGATCTCAAACAATACAAATTATGCACAAACGTGTAGATGCATTACTAGCGTTGCTTCAAGCTCCCGTTAGTTTGCCCAGAGATCGGCCACAAATTCAGGTCATCGTGCACCTTCTATTCCAAATAAGGTATCCAAACTCTTGTACATGTGTGGATTTAATATTTAGTCGGCAGAGATATAGAAGCACCTGTTGAAGAAGAAATAGTTACATATAGCATTAATGTCTTTTCTATAAATTATACTCAGTTAACTATCAGATATATTTAAATGTTTGGATCAGTTGGGTAACCTATTTTATTTGATATTAATTTTGAAAACTAATCGAAGCTTTTGTTACTAGTATAGGTTAGAGGGAACTTATTATTTGTTTTATAAGCTCCAGGATAAAACCTAAATACAGTTTTAGTAACTGACCTCTTTGTGATGAGTCACTCCTTGCAAAAAAATTCATTGGTGATACTTGAAATAATAACTAAATCTCCAGACTTTCTTGATCCTAGAAGTGAAACATTTTTATGATGTATGACAACTTATTTCCCTTCTGGGGTCCACTCAGCCTTTTAAATTGGGTACTCTTAATTGAGTAAAAATCTGGTGGTCGACCGTGATTCTGACCAAATCACCTCCTTGCACAACCGTTGGTCTAGTAGCAGTACTTCTTTACAAAGTAATGAATCCCTGACCCTTCATGGGTCGTAGCGGTACAGATTTAATGACAACTTATTTATTTATTTGTATTCTCAACTTGGTGCCGTCCAACACACATTAGTTGGTTTGGTATCCGAAGCAGCTTCGCTGTCCTCTCCCTCGTGGTGATGTAATGATGTTGATACAGGCTTTCGTCCAGCCTCCAGCTGTGCATGTGTTTACTCAAGTAATGGTGGGCTTGTGATCCGTTTGACTGTTCCCCCATCTACTCTTCATAACAGATATATACCTTTTATGGATCGGATATTATTCGAGATCTAGCACACAACTCTTTTTTGTGGGACCTGTTTTCCCCATTTTCTTCACCGAAGATTACCCTAAAAATCCCCATACCTTTATGGTAACATTTGCTGATGTTATTATCATTCCATTTACGATTGCATCTATCATCCCATTCTTATTCTTACAAAGATACCTCTCTCTCTCCGATCAACAAACTGAATCCAATTAAAGTCCCAATCCTTCAACGCATGTTCTATCTATCAAGTTATTTTAACTTTATGCGACTTCCCTTCCCAGACACAGTTCTGTACTTAAGCAAATGACTAGTACGAAACCCATATAGCAGACTTATATGGCAAGAGACTGACTTATATGGCTGACTATAAGGCTAGTTGTACAGTCTACAAAACGAAGCTTTGATCAACTTTCAATTTATAGAAGCTACTAATTTAAAATAGCATACTTAAATTTATTTGGACTAATGGAAAGAGCTTTCTCGGAAACGAGTCATCCATTTTAGCTAAAAGTTGTAGAAACTTTTATGATTAGTTTTGACATATTTTATTATATATTGTATTAATTTCAACAACCACTTTCGCTAACTTTAAACATAACATTTTAAATTTAGGAAGATAATTTGCGTGTCGGCACAATTAATATACACAGATTTGTCGAAGAAAATAATTCAGCAGCAACCAACGTTTCTTCTCACTTTGTAAGGCTTAACCTGGGCTAAATGAAAATGATAAATCAACATTGTAAAACGTGATAATACGATAAAAATATAAATAGGCAGTTGAAAAAAAAAATTATTATAATAATAATAAAGAATAAAATAAGAAGTCCTTCAAAATAGGACGAGAAGTTGGTTAATAATAAATAGTTTTTTTTTTCTAAAGTTATCACTTCTAACTGTAATGTGTCAAGGAAATTAAACTTGCGCTTGCTCCAGCGAAACTAATTGATAGACTTTTCAATTGTTGTTACTAAATAATTGTTTAATTCAGATATTCCCTGGGTTCATTGTGATATAATTATTAATTAATAATTAATAATAAATAATTAGTGTAGCTGGTATGACTGATGTGGACTGTATTTGTAAGGGGATTTGAAATAAATTATCCATGGCGAAAAGGGAAAGAAAACATCTATTCTTGATTAATTTATACAAAAATTCTGATTATAAGATTATAATCACCCTAAAGGAGTGTACAATCCACATTGTCGTGATTTTGCTCAACATAAGTTAAAAATTCTATTGCTCTGAAGAGTACAGTACACCTAAAAGATCACTGGTTCGTTAATATAGGGTTTTTTTAAGCCCGATAGAACTTGAAATTGTAAAAAATAACACAAAAAATTAAATTGTAATCAAAATTTTTTTTTTATTCGAAAGATCAATACGTGACATTAACATTTGAAAATGATTTCGGGCATATGGGCACCGCGGCTGTTCTTGACGAAGCGCATTCTGTAAAATTGTGTTCAGCGATGAGGCGCATTTTTGGCTTAACGGGTTTGTTAATAAGCAAAATTGCCGCATATGGTCGTGCGATTTGACACCTCTCGATTATTTCCTGTGGGGCTACGTGAAGTCACTGGTTTATGCTGATAAACCAGCAACAATTGACGCCTTGGAGGCCAGCATTGTTCGTGTTATTCGTGACATACGGCCAGCAGTGCTCGAAAAAGTGGCCCAAAATTGGACGTCCAGAATGCGCTTCGTCAAGAACAGCCGCGGTGCCCATATGCCCGAAATCATTTTCAAATGTTAATGTCACGTATTGATCTTTCGAATAAAAAAAAAATTTTGATTACAATTTAATTTTTTGTGTTATTTTTTACAATTTCAAGTTCTATCGGGCTTAAAAAAACACCCTATAGATGGCAAGAGTTTCTTGTCCTCTTTAAGTTATTCATTATAATGTATAGTTCTTCATTGAACAAGCTATCTTTAACTTACTTCAAATTTTGATATACATAGGAACAGTTTTTGGAGTGCGTCAAGGAAAATAGTTTTAGCGAAAATAGTTTAAATAATTCGCTAAAGGTTAATATTGAATTATCATTACACTAATCTTCAACTTTCTTTCAGCATAAGATTAAACAGAACGTAACGTTGAGTAAGAAAAATATGTTTGAGCATTCGTAAGTAAAAATAATTAATTTGATAAAGTTACTATAGGCCCATCTTGTTACCAATACGCACAATCTCTAAAAAAAAAAAATAGTTTATGGTAAAGAAGATGGTAAAGAAGATTATGGTA
This sequence comes from Halyomorpha halys, assembly GCF_000696795.3. Taxonomy (NCBI): domain Eukaryota; kingdom Metazoa; phylum Arthropoda; class Insecta; order Hemiptera; family Pentatomidae; genus Halyomorpha; species Halyomorpha halys. Next base: position 532,796 of record NW_027107323.1, on the reverse strand, counting down.
GTGGTTTGATCGATTATACCTAAACACAAGTTCTACTGCAGACAAACATAAAACAAAACTTGTTTGTTCTAGCATGTTTTAAACGTAAAATGTGAGTTAAAATTTCTGAGGACATTATTTTTTTTTCATTTGCCACAATGCTTCCTTACTTTCGGTTGTAAATCTGCAAAACATTTCTTAAGTAACAATACAATATTCTTTTTCTCAAAAATTTACTTAGGCTAAGATTAAATGAAAGTGGAATAAGTGCAGTTTTGCAATTATTATAATTCATTTGCACCTTGCAGTGGTAAAGTGAGAGAAATATTTTTGATTCTAACTTCTAATTTTTTTTTTTTTTTTTGTAAATCCATCATCTTCATCATCCATCTCCCCTTCTCCCGTAATACTCCATTGAGGAAGACAAAGGGACGTATTCAGTTTAGAAAGACTGTGTCACGAAGAAGGCATTGTCCTGAGGAAGACTGGGCGCTCTGGAAGTTAAGAAGCAACAAGTCCTACTAGGCCGCAGTAACTAATTACAAACTTAAATAAGAGGAGAACCGAAGGCGGGCATTGGTATTCAGCCGCCATCTCCCGGAATCGACCTCTCAGCCTCTCCTTTTCCTCTTTACTTCCGAATATTTATTCTCCATTCTCTCTCTTCAGTAAAGACCATTCCTATAAAGGCTAACACTAATTAACTTTGGAAAATTCGGAGGTTAGTTTTCTAAATGAGTTCCTTTCTGATGCCTTGTTTGATAAAAAAAAAAGAAAACGTTGAATGTTAAGATATGACAAAAAGAAAGAAAAATCGTTTTATGATGTGCCGTACACTTGTTTTCAAAATAGTTAGTTCTTCATAGATCAGAAATTATATCATAAATTTGTACTTCTATAGTTAACGGTCTTAGGAAGTATCGAGTGAATCATTATTATTACCATCAAATCAAGTAGTTTTGGAGGTGAAGTTATCACATGCCTATTATACCTGAACATAGCGGAAGGAAAAGTGAAGCAAAAAAAGCGTGCCTTATTGGTCTCATGGGGCGTGGTGGAGTAGACGCTAATGACCGGCTGCCTTCTGTTTCATTTTAGATCACATTAGCGGACTGTCTTATTTATTAGAGAAATAAACCTGAACTCCGAGGGTATGGTGACCATCCCTCTTTTTGACTTCACTTTTTTTTTTTTTTTTTTAAGAAGAGAAGGGCATGCGACACTCCGAATTTGATGATTACGATTAGACGAAAAATAATAAATACTTTTTACTAATATGTTTAATATTAGTTCTATAAAAGAATTAAATACATAATATGATATCATATTTATTATACTATTTTACCTTGTGAAGAAGATATTGGATCATTAATGTAAACGTAAAAAGACAATGGGGTTAGTCTACTCTGGTTTTCAGCACCTTATAAGTTCACCACTGGATGCTAGACCGAAACAGTGTCAATTACCACTGCAATTAATTACCAATTACTGTAATTGGAAATAGCAATTGCAAGTGGTTTTAGTCGGTAATTGTAACTACTTGATAAACCTCTGTAATACACACTTAAAATTATTAGTTGTAAATTAAAACTAAACAACAGTATTAAGATAACTTTTGTGAAATCAAAGTTTTCCCAGAAAGGTAAAATATAGAAATTCTAAAAATATTCAAAAAGTAAAAATTTAGCATCGATAATTTATCAATTTCAGGTTAAGAGCAGTGTGTCAAAATTAATAGTTTAAACTTAACAAAACGTTTGTTTACTTTGTTCATAGTGAATGTTTAAAAACCACAAATTAAATTAAGTATTTCTTGTATTTATTTCTCTGATTACATATGATAGACATATATTTTTTTTAGGTGGAAAAATTGATCGACATAACCTTCTGAGAAAAAGTAAGTAGCTACTTTCATATAATTCTAGTGTAAGGTCATTTTTAATCATGTGTTGAAACCAAAGTATTCAATAAGCACAATTGAAATGTTTATATTAAAAAAAAATCTCAAATCTATTGTCTGATAATAACTTCATAATTATATTAATTAAAATAAAAATAAATATTGAGAGACAACGAAAAAAAGACAATAAATTATAAATTATTTTTGGATTTATAGTGATCTAGAATTAATTTATTTATAAATAAAAATACAAATTAGTATCTTTTATTTCTAGTTAATTTTATGTTGTAATATTAAAATGAACAACCGTTGGTCTACTAACAGTACTTCTTTACAAATTCCTGAATCCCTGACTCTTCATGGGTTGTGTGGTACAGATGTAATTTAATATTAAAATAAAGAAACATTTTGTGGTATCCCATCTAATTTAAATTTATATTATTAGAACAATGTACTAGATTTCAGTCAAAAATTCGGTGCGGTCCGCACATCAAACGACTTCCACTTATTATTCTACATACGTCTTTGAGTTTTGAGTAGATTAACGGGCTGGTGTTAAAAATTTTTTATTCTTTTGTTAAAAAAAAATTAAGGCCCGTAAATGCAAAAATTTAGTATTATTTAGAATAATTTAAATATATTGTTTCCGGTTCCGTCCATCATTAAACCTTATGCAGGCTAAAATTACCAAAAATATAATACTATACTATTAAAATAATACGATACTAGAATAAAATAAATAATAATAATTAATCAATAGAAATAATCAATATGAAAAACTTAAATAAGAAAAAAAAATAATCACATTAATAAATTTAAAAAAAAATACAGTAGGTAAATAAATAAAAAACATTACCTATGATAAATCGTTACTCCAGAGATAAAATTATTCGTACTTATTTAAGTTTTTTTAATAATATTTTAACTTATTTATTGTGCATTTTACAATGTGTTTATTATATTTTTGTTGATTTATTATAAACAAATTAACTATCGTTTGTTTTATTTTTTTAGTAAAATTCATTTTTAATTGTTCAAAATTATCCTTAGGACCACATTAAACTTACATTGTTTTAAATAAAACTATATAATAAAAGAATATTTTTGAACTTCGTTTGTAACAGTTCTATTCTATACATGTACACATATTTTTCACATGCTAACGGAGCTTCAACCCTTTTCATTGCCTATTTTTAATTTTTTTTTTTATGGTCCACAATCACATAACTTAAATTTTATATTTTTGTAAATATGACTCTTTGAAGTAATTATCGCAAATATACGCATGACATACATCTTTTTTTATTGTTGATATTTATTATTCTTATTGTGATGTTGATTATTATTTTTTATTTTAGTCTTATGTAGGTCTAAAGACCGATTAACCAGTAGTTGAAAAAAAATATTATATGAAGAAAGCATATTTATATTCTCTTACAAAATGTTTATATCTTCTCAACATAAGACAAAATAGTGTGTTGTTTTATTATTGCAGGTTGTTACGTGAGTAATCCTTTACTCAATTATTTTTGCATAAATTTTTAAATTATTGTAAAGTAAGTATTTTAAAGAAAATGAGAATATAGTTTAAATACATTTTTAAAAAAATTACTGATTTTCCTAAAAAAAAAAAAAAGGAGGAAATAATTTAATACTTTTTAAGTTATTTAGGCACGTTGTGAGTAATTTCTCCTTATTAATTTTCTTTCTAGTCAACATGAAGTGGCGAGGGTAATGAAGTCCTAAGCCACCCCTCCTTTAAAGTTTCTTGGCAAATTACCTCCTCCTTGCTGTTGTTCTTGCTGAAACATTTATAGTTCCCGTCTAAGGGACCTGACGCAATGAATGTAAAACATGAACCTTTCCTTAGTAAGCCATGCTCCTAGGGAACCTCGAATGGGAATTTATTCAGCAGGGCCACTCGAGAATGAATCATGAATCACCTCGCCCTCAGCCGGCAGGGTTGCAATTTGATCGTAATCAGCTACCAAATCTCGGTTCATTCAACTCAAGTTCGATAAATTTTCGAAACAAATACTGGTTTATAACAATTTTATTTACACGATGAGAGCCTTCATACCATCCCAAATTTGGGATTCTATAAACCACTATTCTTCATTTTCAGTTAAATACTTTTTTATACTTACCTCTTCTCCTTTTTTTCAGGCCAAAAATAAAACAACTACATTGAGGCCACGTTTCGTGACCTAATTGCTCGCGTAGATATGCCCTGTATTGAAAAAACAATGGTATCTTAATACCAATAGAGATATTTCAATAATAATCTATTTAGAATTATGGGTAAAGGTACATTCAATGATCAACTGTGTAAACAAAAAATATCTCTGTTATTAACATTTTAAAAAATAATAGATAAAAAGTTGCATGTAGTTACTGAAAATGAATGATGTACAAAAAATACAAAAGAAAATTAACTACTTGGTTCGTCTTCTGCAAATGCGTGTGCACACTACGATTAATTACTTAAACACTAATATTATAACCATCAACGTAAATATAACATTATTATTTTTCACCAACTGGGCTTTTGCTAACTGACTATCGGTAATGATTGGTAACTCAAACAAGTAGCCCTGGTGAAGAAAAATGCAGACAAAATCTTAAAATTAATTTAAAATTTTAAATCAAGCATTATAATTTTTTAAATAACATTTTGCATAAGTCTAGATCACTTTGGTTGTATTATTAATTTAAATGGTTTTATTCCTTAAAAGTTTATTAATATACAAACATCACCATATTTTGGTCATTGAAATGGTTTATCTCATAATTGTCAAATATTTTCCCTCTTCTTTCACCTGAAACGATTGTCTCCATTAATATTTAAATCCAATTTATAAGAAAAAAATAATAAGTTAAACAATCAATCGATAAATAGCAACCATTATTCAACATCAATAAGTAGTTAAAAATATAGAGAATTTGCAATAATTTAAACATTGACATAATAAATGAACAGAACTTACGTAAACAAACTAAGAATCCAAAATATATCTTCTGATAGACATATTTGTTAAGTCTTGAGGCAATATTGAAAACTCCACTGGTATCAATAAATGACAATGAAAAATAATCCACATGAAAAATATTTATTTTTAATGCTGTTAATTGTGTCTTATGAGTTTAGAATAACTTTAATTTGATTTTGTGTTTATATACTAATTTTTAAATTCTATAATTCTATATTGTTTATACATACATATTAGAATCAATTTTACAAAAAATATAAATAAATAATAGTAATTAGATGAAATTAAACAATAATTTATTAAAAGTTAAATAAAAATGAATTCAAATATACAGGCACAATTATTATAATTTTTATTGTAATAGAATTATTTTTATCCTTAAATATAGAATTTATTTTAAATGCAAAAAATAAATCATTTTTTTCTAGACCTAAGTTTATCCAAATCTACGTTATGAAAATTAGGAATTTCGGTTAAAAATATGATCCTACTATAATTCCGAATTGTTGTGATTAAAACGCGCCGACCAAAGTCTCTAAAGAAAACCAGATAAAATTAAATAATAAACGTGTAGTTATATTCGTGTATCGGATAACGTGGGACCGAATAACCATGTTTCTACTGTACTAACACACATAAAGATATATTGCGAATACTGGGGACGTGTTTTGTATTAAAGTCCTTTCATCCATTAATAACAATGAGTTCAAAACATAAGTAATTTCAAAAAATGGGAATTTTATTTAAGGATCGTGTTCATATAATAAAATTAAAAATTTTCAATAAAATCTGCTAAATAATCTGTTTGGCATTTCTATGGTGTATATTTAGTAGTTAAAAAAAAACTAGTTTCTAAAAGAAATAAAAGTGTTTTTAAAATCCGGAAAGTTTTGTTCATACAAAATTATTCGCTAGCCGCTAGCTGGTAATATGAAAGTGAGAATTTACATCTCTTTTATCCCATTTCACGTTAAGGAAGATATGTGGTCGCTTATGCAGAAAACTCAACAGTAAAATATTTTGGAGTATAAAATTAACGTAAAATGTTGGACATTGAGAATGTTAGTATAGGTAAGTACTAAACTCACCTATAAAATATATTTTGTACCTCAGATAAAAATATACAATCCCAGTTCTCTAACTTCACAGATCATTTTGAAAAGATGTTTCTCTCCGAATAAAAGTGTAATTTTTTTTTAAACCATTTAACAACTCTAGTGATTGGTCTAGGACATAGTTATTTGTAATAATAATAACAGAGGCTTAGCGAACCCGAAGGTTCGATACAAAAATCAGCAATTGCTGTCTAAATATATCCACTCAACGTCGAATATCCAAACCCAGATCTAGTAAATCGATCTTCACGAGATCTTCCAACCTACGCTTTGGTCTACCCCATGGACGTTTATTTTTCGATTCAGTGTTTATTAATATTTTCGGGATCCCCTCGTTGCTGAGACCTACAACCTTACATAACCACCTTATTCGCCGCAATGCTATGACCTGGATTATATTTACTTGGAGAAATACAAATTCAGTCCTCAATTTAATATAAGATACCAGATTGAACTGAACATATGGTTCTCTTCGAATAGAAGTGTACTTTTTACTTTTTTAAAAAAAATCTCGTATTATTGTTATTAGCACTCTATTTTTTTTATTTAATTATTTAATACCAGATCGGCCTGGGGCATTACATGGTTGATATAACCGTTACATTTTTTTTTTTAACAATTGATTATAGGAGGGTATAGTCTCGTGCAAAAGACACCCCTAACTATATACAACGTTATGATTAAAATAAATAAATAAATAAATAGATCAAAATAATGCTAAAATTAATAAAAAAAATAACATTTGTAGACTTGACAAAACAAACAATTGACCCCTAATTGGTAAAAAAAAGAAGTTAATTTGAAAAAAAAGATGAAGAGAGAACAAAATAATAATAATAATAAATAAAATAAAATTAGAGTGAATAATTGAACAAATAAATACAGAATTTATAACAGAATGTCTTGCAGCAGCATTGGCTTCAGTCTTCAGGTTGAGGTTGGGATTTCCAAGTTGTATGTTACTGCTCCTTTAACTCTTGCTAAATGGAAGTAAGACTTCATGAACCGTTTTTTGATGACTCCATTTTTTATTACAATACCTGTGGCTAGAGTAAAATAAAACCGAGTAATTATGCTAATTTGGTGAAAAATAAATGGTTAAAATTTCATTTAGATACAGATTTGTTTTACCAATACTTTCTAACTAGCTTGTTTTCCCACTCAATAAAAATTGAAGAAAAAACACTATATGTTGATTGAGTCCGGTAAAGTTAGAGTTTGAGTCAGGGTTCCAATCACGCTGTACGGTGCTGTGTGGGTTTTTTATCAACCTAGGTCGGTTTATATTTGTTTCATGCCGGTTCCGTGAAAGGGATCTTGATTATCTGCAACTCTGGTTAGGATTGGGCGGCTTTCTGGTTTCTGGCAGCCACTAATTAGTCGTCACAGGTTGGCAAAAAGGATCGATATACTAGTTGATGGGTAAATTCTTCACTCTTAACTACGAACATACAAGGAGCAGAATGAGGACTCATCTTTTTCAATCATTTTATTTTTCTATTTTCGAAATTTTCTGTATCAGGACTGCCCATATTTTTGGTATGAATACCTTTTTGTATTAGTTCCCTCCTCCAAACAGGCTATTTCCGACAAACAGAGTAATTATCCTGCTGGTTACAAAGCTGTCCTAACTTCTTAGCTACGCTTAAAAATGTTTAATTTTGTTCATTAATTTTTTTCCTACAAGAGAAATCGGGGATTTCAGCAGCTTTAAACCTTCCATTGCAACAGGGATCATTAAATAAAATCACGTAAATTATTGCAATTCAAATATTTATGGTGGATAAGAGTTCGAACCATTTCCTTTTATATATATAGGGTTTTTTTTTAAGCCCGATAGAACTTGAAATTGTAAAAAATAACACAAAAAATTAAATTGTAATCAAAAATTTTTTTTTATTCGAAAGATCAATACGTGACATTAACATTTGAAAATGATTTCGGGCATATGGGCACCGCGGCTGTTCTTGACGAAGCGCATTCTGTAAAATTGTGTTCAGCGATGAGGCGCATTTTTGGCTTAACGGGTTTGTTAATAAGCAAAATTGCCGCATATGGTCGTGCGATTTGACACCTCTCGATTATTTCCTGTGGGGCTACGTGAAGTCACTGGTTTATGCTGATAAACCAGCAACAATTGACGCCTTGGAGGCCAGCATTGTTCGTGTTATTCGTGACATACGGCCAGCAGTGCTCGAAAAAGTGGCCCAAAATTGGACGTCCAGAATGCGCTTCGTCAAGAACAGCCGCGGTGCCCATATGCCCGAAATCATTTTCAAATGTTAATGTCACGTATTGATCTTTCGAATAAAAAAAAAATTTTGATTACAATTTAATTTTTTGTGTTATTTTTTACAATTTCAAGTTCTGTCGGGCTTAAAAAAACACCCTATATATATATAATAGGTTTCTTGTGGTATGATAAATTATTTTTATATTTCATGAACTATATCGAATTTAGTTATAAATCTTAGCTCGTTAGGGGATCCCAATTAAAATACAATTAGGTCTTAATATTACTGATAGCTTTGAGTACATCCGCTGCTAATATTATCGGTTATCTTAGAGGCCAGAGTCTGTCTGAGAGGGTCCGAATTGGTTCTAATCAACTAATTAGTGGCGGATACCAGAGCGGGGGTGGCTTATATCCGCTCGGGACACGTGATAGGACGCTCGCTAAATTAACAAGGGTGCGAGGCGGCAATTTGTCCCTGCCCGGTATCAGATAGCCACACCGTACTCCGAGGGACCTATAACATCCAATATATATTTCTTGTTGAGTCGTCGTATCACTCAATCTACCACTGATACAAAATTGAAATCAATAAAAACAAGTTAAAATAATAATATTATTTATATTTACAGAAATAATGAGAACAAGTGCAAATAATGTAGATTCGTATTTATTTATTAAGTTCTAAGGATATGAAGACATCTGTTTACGATTCTTGGAAGAATGGATGGACAGGAAAATTATCGAATAAGTGAAATTTAAGATCAACAGGAATATAAAATACTAAAGGGAGCAGGAACTAAAATAGGATAGGGAAAGACCTGTACAAAGAACAAAAGATTTGGATTAATCGAGAGGATTGAAATGTAGAAGGGTTTGTGAATTAGAATAAATTGGAGTGCAAAGGATGCTAAAAAATTCTTCACTGCGCACAATAGGACCAACATCCAAATTTCTAATGAAAAATTTGGGTTCACTTGTTTTATTAATTGAAAAAATTAGCCAATCAGGTCACAAGCCTCCAGTTTATCAATTATTTTACATCTGGACATTTGATGGGCTTTTGGACTAATAGAAACCTTTCTCAAAAATCTGAAATTTTAACTACTGTCAGTTTAATAAGGATTAAATTAATTGATTAAACTAAAATTAATTAAATTAAACTATTATATTATATTCTGGATGCATCCAGCCATGCGTTTCTGTTTCTTAGTTTGATTAAACGTAAAAGAAAAAAACAACAATAAGAAATAATCCTCCAAAACAATCTCATTAAAAATTTCTGATTTCTTTGATAAATTGTATTTGAGGGTTTCAGATAATGCTAAAAAAAATATGATTTGCTTTATTTTTTTATAAGTGTTTTGCTTTCTTAACTTTAGGTTTTTATAATCTTCTGTGAATTTAAAATCGTTTAATGAAATTAGTAATATTTTTCAGTAAGAAATATTGGTATATAATAACGTTGAAAAAATTGTATACGTTCTTAGCCATGTCTGGCGAGCTAGTCAGCTTTTTCATCGCTAGTGATTCGCCTTTACCCAGAAACCAATACTACATTAAGCTTCAATACTGACGCATATGATTCTCCTTTCACTTTCTCACCAGCCTTGTGGCGAATCCATGGAACTCTAGGGCTTGAAGAGCTGACTAGCTATTAGAATAGACAGAGATCATTTGCGATCATGTGACTGCGGATAGAATAGGAAATATTTCTGCCTAAAAAATAGTTGAGTACTTGCCTGGTGGGGAGCTTAGTGTTATGCCTAAGTACTTTATATAATAAAGCCACTTCAGCTCCCGCTAGAACAGTGGAATCTTACCTAGACCCATGCGTGAAAAGGGGTATGTTGTCTTTTCTGAGTCTCTACTGAACACTGTAATAATTATTAGTTAAAAATTACACAAGAAAAAATATTTTTTTATTATTCTGAGCTAATTGAACAATCACATTCAGCTCGAAGTACGATTACGAGTAAAAATTGGTTGTTGCTTTCATCAAATAATGTGTCATGTTGGCGGCTAGGGGTGAAGGATTTCGGCATAACTGCTTGTCAAGGCTTCGTCGGCATTGTGCCATCAGGTCTTCCAAGTTATTACATTATAATATTAGATATATGGTAATACTCCAAGCAGGCATGAGGAAGGAGGAGCTTACTGTCAGGTTATTGAGAGAAGCTTCATCTCAATTCTGTCGATAAACGATATTGTTAATATGGACTACAGTTACTAACAGTGCAAGCTAAATAGAAGTTATATTTTTTATGGTTAGTGAAATAAAACTTATGATGTCATAAACCTTATGACCATGGTTAAGAAATTTGTATCAGTTGTAACTGAATCAGGGAAGAGGTGTTGATCAATGTTACTATCTCCCGGGTCCTTGTTACGATGATAATTATTAATTCTCTTACTTTAGCCGTGAATCAATCCGGTGTGTTTGAGAGCCTTTCTGGGACACACCCAGACTCTATAAAGTGGGTACTCTTGTGTGGTGTGATCATGAAAAAATCACCTTCTGACAAAAACGTTTAAAAAAATTCTTATAAAGTACTAAATCCTTGACCCTTCTTGGTTTTTGATGGTAAAGGTTTATAATCCAATTAGAGCATATTTAGGAAAGCTGTTTCAAACGTATGTCATATTCTCAAGAAGCCTGACAATAAACTACGTATATTTTATTATAAAAATACATTTTAAGACTCAGCGGATGATTTCGCATCATGAATAATAAAGCATATTAAGTTATGATACAATTATTTATAATAATTCAGTTTGTAATATTAATTTTTTTTTGTTATATAAAATATTTATCTCTTATAAATAACAGTTTTGAGTAGTCGCCGTAACGAGGGATGGGATTTTAATTCAAAAGTTTTTTTCAACAACTTCTATTTACTTTTTTTTTTAAATTTGATTTTCAATTGTTTCAAACCCATTTTTTTAAAAATATATATTTCATAATTTCAACTGTTTCAAACCATTTTTTTTTTTATAATTGATATTTCCAATGGTTTCAAACCATTTCTTTTTTAATATTTGATATTTTCAACTGTCTCAAACCATTTTTTTTTTAATAATTTATATTTTCTTCTGTTTTAAACTTTTTTTCTATTTGATATTTTCAACTGTCTCAAACCATTTTTTTTATTTGCTAATTTCAACTGTTTCAAACCATTGTTTTCTTTACAAATTTATCTTATAGTGAATCAAGTACGTAGATTTTACAATTTTTCCCAATATGTATTTATTTTTGTTCGTACTTCCCTCTTCACTCTGTGCTTTATAAATTAACAAAAAATAAAAAAAGTTCATAGACTGAGTTTACCACACCTCATTAGTTTTCTGGATAATCTGAGATAAACTTCAAAACTTTATGGACTTAGTTCTATATATTTTATTGCTTTTAAATATATTGCACATATTAAGTTTTAAATTATAATATTTAACCTGCAAATTTATTGAGAATAACAGAAAATTGAGCTACAGGGAATTAAAATAACCATTACAATTAAATATGTTGTCTTCGCATTATTAAAACTTTTTTTAACAAATTAATTTGCATGATTTATTTTGTCTATTTGTCGGTTTTTATGAAGTTGAATTGTAATTTATACGTCTCTATTTTTACCGTATCCTAATCCTATCCCAAGTCAAATATAGTCTGGAATGGATTGAGAGAACTGAAATTATATTACTCAAAAATACAAGAATTGAATCTTGGCTAATAATCTGAAAAATAGATATAACTCATTTTATTATAATAGAACTGAAGCTACTAGAAATCTAGAGTGGAAGATATCGTCTTGTGGTGTTTCGGTATAGGCCACTGCGAACGTTCCCAGTAATACCGTTTAGACCTCTCAATGTATCAGGTTTACCAAATGGATGGCAGAAGTATTCTTTACGCAACAAAAATCCTGTGGATTTTTTTAAATAACCGAAAGAACAACAGTTCATCTTTCATACACACTTCTTATTTGAATAAATTTTACATGTCATATTTCTATTTTCTATAGATTATTTTTATTAAAGCAGATAAATGAAAAACTTTACTTATTATATTTCGCACTTATCCACAAAATAAATTGTATTAAATAATAATGCTTGAAGAGAAACGAAAATCTCACATATGTGGAAAAGAATTGAAATAAAAAAAAAAACAAGAGACCAGCATATCATGTCAGAGCATAAAAAGAAATTTTATTCTTCTATTCTGGAACAGATATGGTTGCATATTGACAATCTTTGTGTCTTTTATGATTCATAAATTCTTTTCAGATGCCATATTAAGGAAGGATTTACGTTCACATGCCCATAAACATTTTTACAATCATTTCATCCGTTATAATCATATTTACACGAGGATAAAGTAATGATTTGGTAGGTCTTGTTTTTGGTGAAAATTCATTGATTTGTATAAGCAAATTATTTCTATTTGTTTATATAATTTATATATATAAATATTAAACAGTAAAATATTGCGTCATTCTTTTAGAAAGAGCAATCCAACTGTTACTATTTAAAGGAACTTAAAAGTTATTATGAAATTCTTACAAGAAAATCATGAATTATCATTCGGACGTAACGGTATATGTTATTTATATAAATATTATTATTAGACACTAGACCTTTCATTCGTACGTGATGAAGCATTTCTTTGGACAATGGTTTTAGAAGATGCAATACATTCAATCTTATAATTTCGAAAGGAATTTAATAACTATTTAACAGCTGGAGTATTCCAATTCCGTAATCATAAAAGCAGTGCTTATAAGGGCAGTAGTATATTAAATTATAACATTACATGTTCCCTATTTCATATTTTCATATAATTAACTTACAAATGCTTATAAGGGCAGTAGTATATTAAATTATAAAATTACATGTTCCCTATTTCACATTTTCATATAATTAACTATAAGAATAAGCCAATTCACCACGTATGAAAATATTAGATTCAATTATATTAAAGTAAATGCACTATGTGAAAATCTATAGTCTTATGTTTTTTAATGTCAAAATATTTTACTGAATGTTCCAACAGGATCGGAAAATTGACGTAAGTAAAATCGATTTTTTTTTTTGGGGGGGGTAAGAACAGTTAAACTGAAACTAAATATATCATACAAATAAAGCAGTACTATGAATGTCAGACGCCTGGAATGATAGAGATATTTTTTATTGTTTTCAGTTAAAAAGAATTTGGATAAGATTCAATTTTCTTAAAATACTTCAACATTCTTTTTTTAATTAGATAGTATTATTTTTCCTCACCAAACATAACACATGTAAGCTACCTCTCTGTACTAACAGTTCATGAACGTCAATCAGTTCCCTTCTGCTACGAATCTCTGCTTATGATCAACCTTTTTTCATCAAGGTGTCAGACGGAATTTCTTGGTACATCGCTTTCGAGTTCGTACTCTACCTTGATTAATTGTCATTTATATCATGGTTTTGAATTTCAGTGGGATTCTCTTCATTGCTCTTCTAGACAAGGAGAGGAAGAACGGAAACCTTTAATAAATAACCATTATCAGATCCCAAGCCTCTGCAACTCTTTTGGAATCGCCGTCCATGCCTACCACCATAGCTTCTTCAGACTACGGAGGTTGTAACTGATAGCATTGTGAATTCCGTCAACAAGGAATCTTGAAGAGCCATATAAGAAACTTCTTGAGAAAAGAAGAGGCCTTAATGTGGCTGGGGATCATTTTTGAAGGCTTTTCTTTTGTTAGCCAAGCAGGGGGTTGGGGTGGTAGGTAATTTGGTTGTTGGTTTGAGAAGCCTGATCGGCAACAGGTTCCTCTGAGGCTGTGTTGACAAAGGGACCGCTGATGTTAATGGCACAGAAGTCGCACGTGCCCTAACCACAAAGGGAAGCCTGATTGACGACGGGTTTTTCAGTGATGTTTATACCCTTCGCCCATTGTCGAGGTAACAACACTCCGGCGCCGATCCTCATCATCTCCCTCTGCTTTCTTTTGATTTTTTCAAATGAGGAAAGTCAGCTTTATTCTTTGTTGAGTATGTCTATTCTCATCTGACGAGAAGTGAACGTCAACAACTCGAAAACAACGTTTCACAAAAGAATGAATTGTTGCTAACTATAAATTAAATATCAATGTAAATTCAAAACCTCCTGGCTTTTTAAACATTTTCTTACTTTTATTATATGAAATTAGATATCTATGAGCATCCAGTGTAGGTTGTAGCTTAATAATGAAACAACTAATTGTTAAACATTTATAATTACTCATGCACTAAATTACTTACCTTATTAAATAACTTTGACTTCCAAATCACTTCTTTTTATCTTAAAGTTTCTTTAAGTGTGAAATTTGGTCATTATATGGAACAAGATAAGCTTTCGATTCATAGGTTACGTAAACCAAGATACAATGACCCCAGAAAAACACTGAAATAACCGTTAGGAGCCTGAAATTTGGAAGCTATCATATTCATATTTAATATCTAACTCACATAAAAAATGCTTGGTTTGTTAATGAAATATAAAATGATCCAGATGATGGAAAAGAAAATCATAAAATATTTTTTATCGGTAGCCTATGCTGGTCTTCATCAGGTTTTATGACTAGATTGAAAATTGAGTTTGGTAGCCCTCCAGGGTGTACCCTGTCTCTTGAGGTAGATACTGCTAATTGGGGAAAAATCTGGGGGTCGAATATGATTCTGTTCAAATGACCTCCTTACACAGAAGTTGGTCTAGTGACAGTACGCACTTATAAAGTACTAAGCCCCTGATCCTTCGTGGGTTGTAGCGGTACTCATCTTTAAGAATAGCACCATCTGCTTTTGGGTACCTTGTACCGGCAGAAACGAATATGGCCCTCTTTCCCCATGGTTACATCAGACTGGACCCCATGACGGTTTTTCCACTATTTGCATTCACCTCCTTGCTTTCAGTTACAACCTAAATAATGCTCAGTTAAAAAGTAGCATCAGGTTTCTTGAGTTGCGTCTTTGCAATGTGTGATATATGATGACGTCATTAAACGTTCTAGAACACCGCAGATGTAGAAGTGAGGATTATTGTTCCATATGGTTGGGCCCGGAAGCTCCCATGCTATAGAATCTTCTTTCATTCCCACCAAATTATCTCCCGGCATACCTGCTGAGATTCTTGCATGAATATTCCATAATACTTTCTTGCAAAAGGCAGTTGAAACATTCCCTTATGCTACACCGTCGAACGATTATTAATAGTTCCTGACATCCTTTGTTCAGTGATATCGTTGGTCGAATGGTCAAGTATACAGAGTGAGCTTTATGCATCGATTCTTTGAGGAGGATAAACTTGATTAGGGTGACACAGCAATAGATGGCGCGAGTTTCATTTTGCTTTGGTGCTCCTTTATCCTATTCTTTGCATTTGGTGAAATAAAACATTTGGGGAAAGCCAAATTTATCTATTGAATAGTGTTTTTATGGTGAAAGTTATCGGTGAATTACGAAACCTTTTGGTGAAGAGAAACATGCAACGAGATGTAGTTGATAATGGTGATAAGAAAACGTATTCATCTCCAAATTACTAACTTTGACAATATAATCATACTTGAAATATATAAAAAAAAAATTAAACATCTCTTGAATTTTCATCAATTATAAAATGTTTATTGAGTCAGTTCCTGGAGAGTGCGATAATGAATCATAAATTGTGAAGTGATCTTATTTTTCTTTGAGTGAAATTTTATTGAAAGGGTTATATTTTTTTCATTTATTTTTTTCTATTTATTTAAGTTTTATTGCCAAAAAGATTATTGTGATCAAATAGTATATTAATTCAAAAAAACATTCTTATAAAATGTTGTTAACCAATATTTTACATGGATTAAATATTTTTTAAAGACAAAAATATAATAATTGAACAAATAACCAATAGACAAAGCAAGAAAATAAAATATATGAAAACCTTATAATACACATATTCAATAGATATATAGGAATTAAATTTATAAATAATTACAATTAAATAACAAACTAATTGAAACACCCTATAGAATAAAGTTTATACCAATTAAAATTATTATTTAATATTAAATAATCATTTTATTTCCTAAATCCTATCTAGAAGATCTTCTACAGTTTATTACTGCTTGGTTATAATTGAAAATATCCAGATTACAAGAGAACAAAGGAAGATAAAAAAATTACATAACAATGTAGCTAAAGGTAGTGTTAGCCTTCAAGATGTATTAAAATAGAGTAGACAGCTTTCATCTTGCCGAGGATGTTTGATTCGGAAGAAGAACAAAATAATGGAGTTGCTTATAGCTGTTGACTTCTCTTCGGCACCTGGTGAGGTACTAAATGGAGAAAGAACTCTTGAAATCGACTTGAAAGCTGAAGAATTAGTCGTTACACCTTTTGTGAGATACTGAAATTGTGGTCTAATGTTAAACTACAGCTTAAAAAAAAAAACCAATGGAAAAGAGATAGGATTAAAAAAAAGGAAGAAAAAAATGTAAACCTCGATGCAATACTTCCTGGGGATCACTTTTAGATCAGTCCCACCATGCAAATAGTCGCTTCGGTGGCTGGGACAAGCAAATGTAAACAGAAAGTGGCGCTATTTTACGTAACGTGTTCTGTTTGCGTCTGCTTCATTTTCTTCTTTCCTATTTGTTTTTGATGTCTTGCTAACACACCAATGATTTACACCCAGAGGATTTAATTCGCAATAAATAAAATAATTCTGTTTGTACAACAAAGTAAAATTTATAATGTAAATTAAAAAGATCTTTAAATTACTCATAGAAAGATACTCTTATGGGCTCGACGAATTAGTAACATAAGCCGGAACGTTTCGTAGTCCTTGGAGAAACCAAAGTACAATGAACACAAATAACTTAATAAAATTGTCCAAAATAACCTTTAAGTATCACGAAATTAACATATTCAAAATTAGAAACTAATAATAAAAAAAATTAAACTTTAGCGGACTGTAATATTTATTAACAAATAAAAAACCGAGAAAAGAAAACTACAAAAATAGCTTTCTTTTATTTCTAAGTTTCCTAAACTATGTGTCTCATCATTTGTTTGGAAAAATAAATCGATAATTTCTGTGTAAATAAATTTCTATTCTTGATTTTTTGCGTAACTTTACAAAAGTTCAGGCCAAAGTTTATAAAAGAAATATCAACATTTAAATACTTTAAGTTTTTTTGTAGTTTATAATAATTATAAATTATTTCTATTAACTTTGAACCAAAACTTCCTTGATTTCTCATTACGAAGATCTAAAAATTTTAATATTCCAGTTTTTGTTAACAATTGTTTCATATCTTAGTTTTTTTTTTGGGGGGGGGGTGTAGAAGTAATATTTGTCTGACAATTATATTTTGAATAATTTCATGTTTGAATTTTACCTGTATTTTTCAATTTTTCTAAATTGCATTGCTTTTCGAGGAGTGATATGGGTTTATTGCAAAGAAATTATAATATATAAAAAAAACGAAACACATATTAGACATATTTTTTCTAAACATTTCATAATATCTTCTGGTAATTCTACAAATCGTTAATAAAAAAATTGACTCTGACAAATTTTAAGTTCAAAGTTCTGTTTACAATTCAGCAAAGTGAAAAATACCATCGAGTAACACCGGAATCAGACCGATACTTTCAATTGTATACAAACAACTAAAAACAATAAAATAAAATAAAATGTTATATTTAGACTGCGTGCACAATGTCGATATATCCTCATTTTCTTCTAGAAATTGATTTTTCTTATTTGTTCCACAGGTGCTAAATGTTTTAGTTTATACTTTATGACCATCATGCTTTGAACTAGGATACTTTCACCCTCGAAGGCTTAGATATGAAATTCAATACTCTTAAAGAACCAAGGAGCTTTTTCTATCTAATCAGGAAAGTAGCCACCTCTCTGATTATTCGATTTAGCTGAAAGCCTTCTCAGAACAATAACTTTCAGTATAAAAATATTAACACCGATATTCCAAATTTTAAACTTATATTACCTCAAAAAATTATAAGCCAGCCCAAATAAAAATTAATACCTTAAGTAAAACTATATAAAAAGAATGTAATTTTAGTCTCAGGTGTCATGGCCGCAACTGCAGTTCAATACTCGCTGTGCCTTTGTTTCCTGGCCAACTTGGTATTAACTCAAATCTTATTCTTAGACTTACTGAGTGTTGCGGTTATAAAAAGTTGGAGATTTTTGTATAAACAGATACTGAAATGAGTGATTATTAATATACAATTAGTAGTTCGTAAATTGGTGATCGTTTGTTAGGACTGACATACGTGACCGCGCTAATTCTCCTGGGGGGAGGGGGAGAGGAGGTTTTTATCAAACTAAAAATAATAAAAAACTCTGTGTACTACAACACTCTTGTGGGTCCCGAGTTCGAATCCAAAGACAGTTTACTTTTTTCTGAGACTTATACTAATATTCATTTTTAATAAATGTTTTTTTTTTGTTGTTTTTTTTGTCAATACTGTAGTGTGAGTTTGGTTTAGGCACAGGTAGACATTGTAATTCACAGCTAATGTTTACTGGGATCTGTTTCCCATGTTTTTTACTGAAGTAGCTATGGATCCATTGGTTCATATACCTCATAAATTTGGCACTGCTGTTGAAAATTGTTTAAAATATTTAACAAGATTTTTTTCTTCCATAAGTTTACTATTACAGGAGGGCTTGGATCTCAAAAAAAAAAAAATGTTTTTGTGTCTGGTAGTAAAAATTCTTCAATCATAATCTTATAATATTCTGTCTAAATATTTGTTAAATATTTAAAACAAACTTTGCAAAACGTCCTGGTAGATTTGCCAACCATTGCATAACTCTTGCCAATAAGTGACATAAGCTGAAGATACAGATAAAATATAGCTATTGAAGAAGATGATGAAAGAAAATTGAGTGGCTGGGATGGGGTGAGTGAGAAATAGGAAAGAGATATGGATTAATAGAGAGAGGATGTCGGCTAGTGATCCTGAAGGGTGAAGATAAAGCGTAGAGGAATTGATTAAATTTAGCCGGCGGAGAAAACCTTTCCCAGGCTGCATATAGTTCAATTTCTGGCTAACAGGATTTTTCCTCCTTTTACTGGTTCCCTTTTAGGGCTGCAGCTAACCCCCTCCTGCTCCGGTTGTAATGTTTAATTTAGGGCCTCTTCCCGTGCTATGGACATTTATCGACTGCAATAAATAAAAACCTAACGCTTTTCCACTCTCACCGGCCACTTCTCTTTATATTGCCGCTTCTGCCTCCCAACTGGCCATGTGGATCCTTCATTTAATGCCTACTTTATCTGTTTACTTTGGGTTATTTACTTCTTCTAGCGCATTTGTTTAAAAACGTATATACATCGATTCATAAATAACCCATCAAAAATTACAAAAAAGTAATTATCGCTAAACCAACAGACAAAGATCCAAAGGTTATATTGCACAGATAAAAAAAGTTTTGTTGTTAAAGCTTGCTTACTGGATTTTGACAGAGGTCACAGGAAAGCGTGATTTATAATATCAACCATTGGGTTCACTAAGACTTTATTTATTAAAGATATAAAAAATTGACTGGCCAGATTTGTAAAATGCTCTAGTCGATAAACGATGTACAACAAAACTAATTAATAAATCTGGTGGGAGCATCACAAACACTTGACTTAATGTAGGATGATACTATAAAATAAAATTTATCCTAAAACGTTACAAAAAAAAAAAAAATGTTTCGAGTTGGAACTGTTCTAGACTTTTTT
This sequence comes from Halyomorpha halys, assembly GCF_000696795.3. Taxonomy (NCBI): domain Eukaryota; kingdom Metazoa; phylum Arthropoda; class Insecta; order Hemiptera; family Pentatomidae; genus Halyomorpha; species Halyomorpha halys. The sequence goes on along the minus strand of NW_027107323.1, from coordinate 512,820 downwards.
TTAGTTGCTTTGTCTCCCATGCTAATAGAACTGCAGGGCACGGGCTTGGGGAACTGTTTGAAGTCGGAACAATTTTGTTTTTTGCTAGGGGTGCAATAACAACTGCCCTACTTGCTAAAAATGCAGGGAATCGGGCAAAGGAGTGATCTGGGAAAAATCATAGGTAGAAATACTGAATCTGAAAGGCAGTCGAATTATTATGCACCAAGTACCAGTGAACAGAAACATAACTCAAGTAGATCAATTATGCTCAAATGATTGTTAACCAACTGGCAAGCAAACGTGAGTGTGCCATTATTTTAGATTCCATAAAGTATGCTACGATTTCTTAATTATTCAGGTTGAGAATACTGCCCATTACTATATATTTTAATTTAGATCAGTATAAGTAAAAGCTGGCTATTGTAATAACACCCATGGAAAACGAAAACATTTATTTTTTCCTTTGGTTAATAATGAAATTCTTACATATTATGTATTCATCCATTGCTTACAACTACAATTATGACAATTCCGATTGGTTATATTGTAATCTAAATATATCAAATTAAAGGTATTTAATAATTTGATAGAATTTATTTTTTACATTTGTCTGGTGCAATGAAAATTTATATTTAGAAATTTTATGTCGTGTAGAAATGATCATCAATTTTATTACTGTCCAGATTACCACAGTATACCAAACAATAACAAAGCTAGAGAATAATATTAGAAGTGTTTGGACGCCTTTTTTCCCTTTCTTTAGTTATTCATTAAATTCTTTTATAATTCATATTTATCCATTTTTAACACTACTAAAAAAGATAGATTGATTATTTCAAGTAAACTAAATTAAAGGTATTTAAAATGTTTTTTTAATTTGGTATTTAAGTCCCGACAAATAATTTCAATGAGTTCAGTTCTTTATCATGATAGTAACGATCATTTGATTTTAGATCAATGTACCGAGTTGAATCGAAATCGCTTTAGCCGTTTTCTATTTCGTTTCAGTTTCATACGACTTTTAGATTTTGAACTGTGCATGCACATAGACAATTTTGTGATACTGGTTTCTTCAGATTCAAGGAAATTTGAAACGTGTATTTCCGTCCAAACTCGGATTCGATATTTTTAACGATATGTTTCATCTATGAATGGATTTGATAGTCGAGAAATATATGATTCGGTCACCTCAATCTAAGATCCTTGATAGATGAAATATACTTTCTGGTCAAGAATATGAACTGATTGTCTAAGTATGAGCTTTTTTCAGTCAGTTAATGGAGTAGTGAAATGTGTTCAACAACGTTCAAACTACTACGATGAACTAATGTTAAAGACATTTATTGAAGGAGTGTTGAAAAAAAAAGTTAAATTTAATACTTTTTAGCAAAAAAGTTTCCAATGGTGCTGAATTAATTAATTAATATAAAAATCGACATTACATTTGAACGGCTAGCTGATTTGAGAATGTGAATCTTTCTATAAAATATTCTTTTTATTTAATTCATCTGAAAGTCCGGACGGCTTATATTTTCATTGAATAATTTTATTCCGTTGCATTTTTATTATTTCCAATATCTTTGCAACTTTTATAAATAATTCCCGTACGAATTATTATGGAACCATAGAGAACTTTCTACTTTCTTCAACAAAGGAACTTTTCTCATAATAATGAAATAAATAGGAGATAAAAGAAACATATTGTTAAAAAGAAGGTGGGGTTGGATGCGGCAACGTTGGAATATACAGCCCATTACGGCGTCTGTTGGCGAAAACTTTAATTAACTCTGGATGGGTGCCGTTAATTTTTTAGACCTTTCCCACACCGCAGTTTTCCACTACATTTTCCTTGCACTGCCAGCTTTAGGTCTTGCCATTTTCCGCCTAATAGGATATGAGACTTCTGAACTCGGTCTCCTTTAAAAATCTTGATGTCATTTATATATATTTGTTAAAGTGCAGATTAATCAATCGGGGACAAAAGGCTATTTAATTTTGTTTCCTATCAACCATTCTGTATCTAATTAATCTAAACGACAATATGAATATACGAAATCCATTCTTGAAATACTGACCACAAAACTCTTCATCGAATTCGAATTTGGTAATATTCGTCAAAGAAAGTAAGATAAATCAGAAATGTTTTACAAACACTAATCCTTTCTGAGGTCCAAGTACGTTCACAATAAATACTGTTTGTTTATTCTTATTATTTAATGAAATAAAAAGCCAAATTTCAATGTAAAAAATAATAATATGTAATGCCGATTCACAAATAATTTTTTTTTTGATTCTCAAATTGCAAACGTAATTACAAAACCTATTACAAAACCTTCTTGTAGTGTCAAATTGTATTTAATAGACATAATTTTCTGGATGATTTTGTTTTCTTTCTATTCCTGATAAGAAGGTTTTTCTAAACTGTATGGTGCGAAATATTAATAAAGAAATAAATTAATTTATAAATATTTTTTTAAGATCTTTATAGAAATTTACAACTCTAAGTTTATAATGGAGTGATACAGGCGTACAGGAAAACTTTCCATTTGTAGCACTCTTATAACATTTTTACAATAGAAGGTCTCATGGCCATCTTCTTTTCAAGTGGCTCGGAGGGTTGTCAGGAATGGAAGAGGAAGAAAGGTTAGAAACTAGTGGATTTGGGTGGTTAGGGAGTTTGAGCTTGGAAGAAATGATATTGGGTTTGGGCTAGATCGGTTGCTTATGAGATGTATAATCTTTTTTTTCTAAGCGATTAAGTGATCAGCTATTTATCTAGGTCATTTCTGTAACTTTTTACTTACACGGAACAAATAATCCCACAAATGGTACCTTTGCTCCTTTAGACCAGGTGAGGTACACAACAGAAATTAGATCTTTCTCTAAAGATTCTATAGATTTTTGAATATTAAAATTAGTTTTAGCAATTTAAACCTGCTTATCCGCAATAAATATAATAGGACAAAAAAATGAAATTTTCAATTTTTGTTTTCCTATTTCTTACACAATAAGATTTTAAATTATATTATTTCATCGTTCCTACTGATTTGTTTTTAGAATTTACATGGCAGTTTTTAAAAATCAGATTTTTGCTTTTAGAAGGAGAAATTAAAATTAATAAATAATGGAATTACCAATTTTACCTTTAATAACATATAAACAAATTGAATTTATTATATGTATTTCAATGGCTAGATCATTCTAACACATAGCGCATACAGCGACTGATCTACAAGTAATCAGACACGATTTAAAATATGCAATACATACTTTTTAATTAAAAATAGTATTCCTTTTTTTCAGAAGTCATATTGCTGATTAAACTATCTTGTGTCCTGCCAGTTAACGCTAACCTAAATTGCCCAGGATGTGAGAAGGGGAGGAATTCCAGTTTGGCAAGAGCTGAAGGAAGTAATTGCGGGGTCCCGCTGAGGACCGGAGTGGGCTGGCTGGAGTAGATTGAGAGGGCTTGTCGTCCAGTCCCCGGGTGGTCACATTTGTTCCTCCACAGTCTTGAGTGGCTGAGCAAAAGAATTGACGTCATTGCCGACCCTCCTTGTCGGCGAATTGCCCCTACACCCCTCTTCTCCAAATCTTGGTCGTGTTCCGAATCATCCTGTTTTCTTGTCAGTTACGATTTACTAAAACAAACAATAAAAAGTATGATTAGATTTATCTGATTGGTATCAGAGTAATAATTTAAAATACCTCCTTCTGATATATAAAACTAATACTCTTAAATCTGTTTACTAAATGCTTTTTAGATATATTCTATAGTTTTACTATCCTACGTTGCTAAGTGACGTCATTTTAAATTAAATTTAAATAATGTTTTGATGAACATAATTGTTTTTTTTTCCACCAAGAAAAATAGATACGTTTTAATATTCTATATCTGCAGCAATATTTCTTCTTAATGACGTAATATTTCTATAAATCTAGTTTGCATCTATGTCGCTTGATGATAACCATCGTTGACATGATTTGAACAAGCTGAAGTCAAAAACAAACTTATTTAACCATAAATTTTAGAAAGCTGAGAGGTTTAAATGAAATCGAAATCGGCATAAAAAATAATTAATATATAGAAAGTTATTCTGTTTATTTTTACTAACCCTAGTTGACACTAATAAATAATTTACTTTTATTTTGGAAACTGCACGTCGATTTCGACTGTTACAGCATTTACTAGACAAACGGTCTAACATTCCAACACATTACAAAAGACTGATCTACATGACTGGAATAAGGCCAATCTGGACATATGGAGTTGAGCTTTAGGCTCAACTAAACTTTCGAATTCCTCTCGTATTCAGTCTTTACAATCCAAAATCCTTCGTAAAATCCTCAGTGCTCCTGACAAAATAACACAAATAAAATCATACATAAAGACCTTAATGTTCCCTATGTAACCGATCAAGCCCGAACCAGATATCACTCCTTCCATTATAAACTCTCTAACCACTCAAACCCCTTAGTTTCTAATATTGCATCCTCTTCCATTCCTGACAATCCTCCGAGGTGCCTGAAAAGAAGATGGCCACGAGACCAGCTAATGTAAGATACCATTAGAGTGCTACCAATGGGTAGTTTCTCTACACGCCTGTAACACTCCGATTTAACTTAGATCAGATTTACTGAATGTATTATAACGTATAGTTGTAAATAACAATAAATAAATATTAAAAAAAAAATATTTTTCACTAACTGCACCCTTGACCATCTTTTCTTTATTAAAATGTATCATTATAATGTTGATTTTAAATAGTTCAAATAGCGATCGAATAGGAAATGTATCAGTATCACTTTTTGTTTCAGACATTCTGAAGCGTTAGAGAATAATCCTCCCTTTGTTGGAATCGTTTGAATCAATCCGGTTGAACGGCTAAAGGCAACAATCACCATCGATTTCAAAGTATCCGACTCTCCTAACATCCTTTCAGAAGAAGGAATTGCTCCGGCAAAGACGAGGAGGAGGAAGTAGTGTAAACCGGTGACTGGAGCAAATAGAGACGCCTCAAGGATGTTTGGGCTCCTGTTTAATGGTCAATAGCCCGGAAGAAGCCAGTTGAATACATTTCTCCATCTTTTATACCTCAGAGAGCCCCTTGGGCCTTTGAATATTTTCTAAATGTTTTATGCTTTGTTATCTTTCCACCGTATATATAGGATGGTTATATTTCTGTTTCTAAAATATCTCTCCACTGCTTTGATTAGAATTGTGGATCAAATTTTAAGATTATTCCAAAGGGATAATATAGAGAAAAATCATTCACTACGGACAGGCCCAGCTTTACCAAAATAGGGCACAAAGTAATCCAAAGATGTCAAATGATTGCAAAGGCCCAATTTATTAGTAATTATTTTATTGAATAGAATTAATTCAATCTGCCAAGGGTCAAATTAAGGGCAATAGGTTCTAGTGTTCACGTATTCATTCATTCAATGTATACAGAAAAAGAAGAACAAAAGAGAATGATAACATTAGTACTCACTAAATCAAAATGAAAAAAAAAAAAATGAAATTTTAAGTATAAATAATAAAAAAAGAAATTGTGTGCAAAACAAAGAAAATCAAATTTAATTAGCAATAAAATAAATAGTTATTTGCACCTACCTATAATTTATGCATTATGGGAAACTAAACCACTCTTTCCTACTCTCGTTTGGAAAGCAAAGGAGATTCCATAGCTTCTCTCCCAGTCGCGTCACTGGCATTGAGGGTAGGTGAAGAAAGATTGAGCCGAGCGCTTTGACTTGATTGGAGAAGCTGGCAACTGCCAGAATTCTAACAGTAATTCACAAACAGGCTCGGTCCAATACTATTTCAGCCTTTGGGGAGGATTATAGTAATGGTTGAGACTGAATAGGAATTAGGATGTTGAATAAGGTTCTGATAAAAGTTGGAAAATTTGGATTGAATAACGTCAAGGACATAAGGGATGTTCAGATCATAGTGTAAGGTTTTGTTGATTATGTAATGTAGACCATTTTAATTCTGTGGTTTGGGATCCATGTTAGAGTCCCTTGTCTTGTAGAAAGCCATGATACCAGACTGTGGACCAAAAAACAATTCTGCAAACAATTATTGCGTTCGGTTTTGCAGCTAATTGGTGAGGAATGTTGTGAGTCCAAACACCTGGGCCTTATTTAATAATAAAGTATAAACTAATACCATTAATATTGTAGTTTGTACTCGGACAATTTCTCTATACATTTTAACTAATAGTCGTCCCTATTACGAAACAAACAAGTATTGATGCTTCTTCTTCTTGTGTCTAGCGAACTGACTGTGGAGCCTCTCTGAGCTCAGCAATAGGTAGTTTAAAAACATTCGAGCCTGCCACTTTTGATTTTGGTATCAGATCAATGGTGGATATTATGATAGGAGTGACGGTTACACTTTACAAATTCCTGCAATTATATACTCAGTTCTTGGTATTTCCGAAGTTCTTCTACCACCGTGGAGCTTAGATTACTATTCTTGGATATCCCAACATCAATAAGTTCTACTTTTTTTTCTCTTAAATCTATAAAGAGGATATCTAGTCTATTATAATGCACGATATGGTACGTAATAATTGATTCATCCCAATAGAGCTTTGAGTGGGTCTATTTGAGTGGTACTTACAATATGGGGTCCTATCATCTAATAAGTTGAGTTTCACCAACAGGACCTGGTGTAAAATTTTAACCACATTGTCATGTCTCATGAGATATCGGTGCCAGCTAACAATCTGCATTCATCAGTGATATATTGAATTGATTTCATCGTTACAGAGCATAATCGACGTTTATTCATTGTTGCTGTGTCTTTTAGAACACGTTTTCTTGATCAAAAGAGAGAAATCTTCTCGTAGATATTACACCGACTCATTATCACTCAGTCTCTGTGTACTTATATCAATATCGGGAACGAATTCACGCCAGTATCTATGAATACGGTTGTATTCTGTCTTTTCTGTTTCAACTAGTATACCTAGATGATGAATCTAAATCAGCATACCTTTATTAGACACCTTCAAAATAATTTCTATAATAGTTTCAGTATATTATAATATAGTTACTTAAGCTATGAAAATAAAACTGAATAAGAGAAATCATATTTATTATTATCATATTATATTTAATAAAGTTGGAGATATAAAATAAATAAATGAAGACCGTTGAGGCTAAATGAATCTAATTGATTGTAATTAGTAAATACAACCAGTCTAAATGAATAAAATAAAATATATACAATTAAATTTCATTTTTAATGACTTTGAGTTTTTGATCTTTCACTGATCATTTCAAAACTTAGATTCAAAATTTTCCATGACCCCAATAGCTTCCCATGATATATATTTAAATGAAAGTAAATACAGTAATGATAGTTCTCTTGACCGTAAAATTTTTCATTCCTACGAAGATAATCATTATGAAATAAGTGCATTTGATTAGCTTATATTTTAGTGCCAGTTGACATCGGTACCTTTATTAGTTTCTGAGAAAAAAAGCCCAAATAAGTTCACGAAGTCTTGATTTTTTTTTTTTAAAACTATATTTTAGGAACTGTTGGGACTCAAATAACGTTTAGCACTCATATTAAAGTTACTTACAATCAAAAATATTTTATGATAATTATCATCGTAGGAGTTAATATATAAAGAATGTTATTGTTTTTAAATAAAAAAAATATTGGTTTATTAAAAATTGTACTTTAGGAATTATAGGACGCACTTTTTTCTAATACCCAATGTAATTGGAGCTAGGCAAAGACCCCTTTAAGTATTATATAAAAATTATCTTCATCAGAGACTTACCATGTTTTTTGTCAAAACAAATTCTGAAAATATTTTTTCTTGCTATTTAAAAATTAAAAATGTTTTTTAAATGTCAAAACAAATTGAATTCGTTTTTTTTTTTCGTCCGGTAAGTAGCTGACGTAAGTAGTGGTGAAACGTCACGTTCAAATTCGAGCTAATTTTATTAAGGAAATTAGCATTAGCACGATTATTTGCCTAAAGGCGATTTCGTATGAGATTTTACAGATTTGTTTCGAATTCCGTTGTAATGTAACTTGATCCTTGGATAGGGGATGCTAGGCGCGTCCCGCTTAGGAACTACTTGGCGAAAGTTTGACTTTTAAAACTTTTCACTCTAGCTCGGGAAGAAGAAAGGAAGAGGGTGGCTATCACGTGTAATGGAGAAGTGGCTTTTAATGAGAGGCTGGATAACATTGTTCTTGGTAAGAAAAGCAATATGGGAGTGTGGGGCGAGGGGGCTGACATCTGCCGGCTCTAAATTACACTTCTTGCCCTGACAGGAGACAATGTTGCCTTAGCCTCACTTTTTACCACAATGGCCGACAGGAAATGTCCTCTATTCCGTTCAAATAAAGACTCTCTCCCCTAGAGAGAATCAAGTCAACTGTTTGCTAAACGGAATTTAGGAGTCGGGGGCAGAAACTGTTTTATTTTTAGTATTATACGAGTTCTGGGATTTCGTTGTCGCACTAGAATACGTCCTGACAGCGTTATTGTATTCCCAAAATAAGGACACCTGTTTGGTAAACTCGGTAATTCAGGGTGAAGCTTAGTATTACTTACTCCTAGATCCTTAACCTAATAAGGTCTGGCTAAATTAAAATGAATTTTATGAGATGTAGTAATGTTTGGCCTATATTGGATTGAATTTGAGAATAATCTACAGCATGGATATGTATCTAGAAATTAAAGGTATAATTAATACAAAGGATTGAATTTTTTAGCCATTATAAAAAAAAAAAGTGTGATGAAATTTCTCTTTTGAAATGTTTATTGTCGATCCAAATCAAAATAATATTGATGAAGAGACTATGGTTGGGGTACGATCAGAAAATAACACAAATGAGTAGAAAAAACTTATTTAATAGTTGCTAACGTTTTGGCCAGAATTTCTAGCCTTCATCAAGGCTACTTGTAAGAGATCGGAAATCTAAGTCGATTATGTGAGATTTCCGATCCAATTAGATCTGAGTGTGTGGGAGGGATGGCACAGAGGTAAGGTGCCGTGCTACCAACTCGGGTTCGAATCCCGTTGTGGCAGATAATTATTTATTCTATTACTGTAGCCGTGAATCAACCTTGAGCTTCTGAAGCCCTCCTGGGGTGGGCCACCCCTCATAAAGTGGGTACCCTTAATTGTAGAAAAATCTGACGGTTGTGTCTTGTGTTCTTGAAAAAAATCACCTCATTGTACAACCGTTGTTCTAAAAATCATTACTTATCATATACCAAACGTTTGGTCCTTCGTGAGTTTTGTAGTGGTTCACATAATTATTATTAGATACGTGCATAATTTAATTTTATACGATGCATCTTCGAAATTCTTTTATTGAACGACAGGAAAGTATTCACAATTTTAATTTAATCAGGTAAATTGTAAATAGGCACTCGTTAAGTCAATAGTTCTTGCAAGTTATCGTTAGTAAAAGTTTTTTAATTAGTTGTTTTATTATTTTCGGTTGGCATACAATTAAACCTATAAAATCTGACGGCTAATTGAGTCTTAGCAACCAGGCTGAAGACTTTATAAAGTTAGCTTTCTATTAAGGAAGTTCAAATCTCCTCTTTATTGAACCCATAGGGAGTTATTATTAAAGTTAGCCATTTCAGAAAGAGTGAGTTATAGAATCAAAAATTCGTTATCATCTGTGAGTGAAAAACTTTTCTTTATTGGTAGGTACCAACCAGTTAGCTGGGAGTGTATGAAGAAAAAAATCATACTATTAAATAAATAGTAAAAAATTGAAAAATTATCTGATAAGCTTAAAAATTAGTTGGATTTCTAATTGCCTTTTACTTCAATGACTCTATGAAAATATAATTGTTCAAATCTTTAATTCACCAACTTTTAAGCAATACAAAAAACTCTCCATCCAGCTGCCATTAATATTGTATGACAAAGCAATTTAATTTGAAATGAGATGTTATTGAGCGAAGAAGTCCTCACCATCAAGTAACGATTGATTGTAACAAACTTGAAAAGATATGAATCGAAAAGAAAATTATAACTTGATTAAAAAGCTATATCGACAAGTGTTCCTCTCTCTGAAACAGAAATATCTGAAATTGAGCATGGACCCAACTTGTTCTGTCATGTTCAACCTCCGCGTAACCCAACTGACAGTTTCTGTTGACACATTTCGGTCTGACCAGACAGTGTAAGAGTTTGTCGTGATGAATTAAAAATACTCTTGTCACGTTTTACTTTGATATTTGGTTTATAGTAAGAAATTAATTTTAACATTATAAATTTAATGTAGGAAGATGGTAGGGGTGGAGGTTAAAAAAGATACAAAAATAGCTGAAAGACTGACTGCTGCCTAGAATAAATATTAAATTATATTAAAATTATTTTTAATCTAATTTTATTTGAAAGTACATTCTGTGTTCTAAGAACTTTATTTTAATAAAAAAGAAAGAAAAAGTTAAATGTTTTCAATGACTAACATTACGGATACGTTTTACCGAAACCACTTCATTTTGTGCTATTCATCAATATTTAAAATAAATATAAAATAATATGATTTTATAATTTTAATTTGAAAATAAAATATTTCAAATTAAAATAATAAACTCATACTAGAGATTTGAAAAAAAAAATACTGTTTTAACAAACCTCAGAATTGTAAAAATAAGATGAAATAATCCCTTATACCAATAATTTTTAGCTTGATTAGTTCAAGAATACGGATACCCTTATTAAAAGGAGGAGGGGAAAAAGTATAACCTGATTAAATAAATAACCAATTTTTTTTACAACGAATGTACCTAAAATTTTACATATATTAAAGTAAGTATTCTTCATCCTTCTTAGATAATCGAAAAGTAAGGTCATTTTATTATCACAACGTTATGAACCAAAAAAAATAAATAAAATTAAATAAACTATTTATGAGTCAGTAAAGAAAACAAATAAGTAAAGCTTATTCAATTGTGCCGACGTTTCGGCCATAATTGCTGGTTCTTCATCAGGGCAATTAGATGGAGGTTCACTCTGAAATTCTGGCACTAATAGATAAGATTTTACTTATTTGTGTTCTTATCTGACTGCACCTCCAATCATCTTCTCGTATATCCATATACATAAACTATTTATTTGAAAGGATACAGGACGAGTATAATATTTTTTATTTTAATTTAATTATGGAATGCCGACTTCGGAGAAGCGGGAAAACAATATTTTTCTAAAAATACTAAATGAAATAAATAACTCTATTGTATTTTATCGGACCCCGGGGCGTTTCCTACTGGGCTCACTATTGATTACTTTTTTATAGATCCAACCGAGTAACTTTACAGCCTCAATCCAATCACCATCTAAGTTTATAACATCTATTATATTTATTGTGCCCAATTTTTTAGATAAACATATATTAAGTGTTTTTTTAACTTTTTAAAAAAAAAAATATTTATAGGATGTCTCATACGATAAGTATGATGTCAAACATCTTAAGAAAATGATTAAAGAACTGATTTTGATTTTGAAGCGAGCATTATTTCGATTGCTTAATCAATAATATTATAATGAATTGGACTCAATTTAGTGATGATAGATTTTGCCTGCTTTAATTGAAACTCTCAATGAATCTGCCAAATTTCTAAAATTTCAACCCCTATTTATTCTCCAAAAACGCTTTCTACAAATGACATTCTAAAATTATAAGTATATCTGAATGATTAATTGCTAACTAGTTTTCCACTACTATTAATCGATTACGTTTGACACATTTCAGTTCACATCATCTAACTATTGTATTTATTTTTCAAATAAGTCAAATTTGAAAAAAACATATTTTGTAAAGGATATTAAAACAGTATTTTTACATAACATTAAGAAACATAATCTCTGCTAAAATAATCGAAGTAATTGTATTGTGTTGTGCTTAGTAGCGAACGAATTAACTTAAAAAAATAATTAGTACTAGTAGGGGAAGACCGAAACATAGGTGGGAGGATTGAGTTTAAACTAATCCGGCAGGTTTGGGAATTGAAGGAGTTCGTTAGATGAAGATTCATACTAGTGGGGTATTCCTAATGTTGTGGTTAATGTATAATCTTATAAGTATAGGATTGTGAGCAGCTCTATTTAAAGTCATGTTAAATGTTAAATGCATAAGAGCTCCTAGAGGATTTTCTGAGCAACTTTTTTTTTAACCTTTTCATTCTAAAACTTCATGTCATTGTTTACTTCTAAGCTTTGGTGAAGTATTTTATTACATCATGCCTAAATTGAGTAGAAATTAGAAGTTGTGTGAAATTTTGACTACTGATTGTCTTGTTGATCTTCTAACTTGTGAGGAAGAGAGTCAAGATAAACCAATTGACTGTCATTAAATTATTATTGCAATCCATTGCTTTACTAATTTTAAAAACATCGAAAACATTACTAATAAATAATTTTTAAAAAAACTACCAGCAAGTAACCTTTCACGACAACAAACATCTCGTGTTATCAGCTGGTCTGTTGCGTGACGTCATTCTTCATTTAACAGACCTAGTAACAGACTCAATCATGATATATGTTGTATCGTTTAAACATGGTAAAAAAAGAAATATTTCTCCATTTACCATAAGGTTTTACATTTAACACGTTTTAACATGTCAAACTAAAGATCATGAATACCCTTATAGAAGCATTGACCGGCATTACTTATACCACATTCAGCTGACAGAAAGAAATCCCGAATTTTATAAATATGAATTAATGGTAACGAGTTAAACTATATATATATATATATATATATATATTTTTTTTTTTTTTTAATGGCACTGGAATTTTCCATACAGTCAGGTATACATTTATTTGTATTCCCATTATTTTCACTATGGTTGGAGTCAAAGATTTTCATTTTGTGGGACCGTTATACCTTAAAATTTTCTTATTATTGAGTTCATAACCTCGGATAGCAATGCATAATCCAAACTCAAATTTAATTCCTAGAGATGGACTTTTAATTCTTCAATCAGCTGGCAACATATAATTAATCCTCAGGACGCTCTCCGATTCCTCAAAAACTATACACTGATTTATATTTCATATATTATTTTTGTTTTCATGATAATATCAGTAGTCTACACAACTGATAGGGAACTTCATTAAATAAATGTATTTCAGGTGAGAGCTTGTGACGAATAAGGTGGGCGTTTGATGATATCAGGTTTAGTTACGAACGTGTTTCTAAAGGTTAATGGGCCATTCTCTACAATTGATACATTTTCTACCATTAAAAAAGTAAAATATTTTAATTGATTTTTATTTTCGATTATATTAAGTTTCTAACCTTTTTAGTTATCTATTTTTTATAAAAAGACCGTCATAGAAGTGAATAGTTCCTAATTTCTCTTACTTCCTAGAATCCTAATTTCTCAAAAATTACCAAAGTGTATGATAAATAGTTATACATTTTTAAAAAGCCAACTGATTTCATAACTAGAACAGTAAATTTTTCAGTAAAACTTAAATTTATTTATTTCCTAATCGGTATTCTAGTTAGCATATATATTTTATAATGAGTTCCACCTATTGATTTTCATTATAACAATACTCTGTTAATTTTATACTTAACTTTGATTTATTTTTGTGTTTTTATACCCATAGTAACCACGTATGAACCGGTTCGAACTAGCGGCCAAAGAAACCGTGAAACTTTTTCACTTAGGAAATTGTCTTTGTCCACCAAGTTCGTTATTGGGAAGGATCCTAACATAGACTCGCGTTGCTGGAGCTGGAGGGAGTTAACCAAGTCCTGGATTGTCTTGGCCGTTATGGCGGAGGGCTTGATGTCGACTGGAGGAAACAGTTTGTTCTACAAGCTCCTATCTCTGAGAGCCCCTCTCCAGGAACAGCTCACCAAGAGGGAATTTCCTCTGGGAAAGCTCTATCTTGATGAGACTAGACTGGAATTTATTTTGATTGCAGTAGTCCTCTTGACTTTTAAGTTAGCAGTTATGGCACCAGTTCAAGGATGCCCCTTATTTTTCATCGATCCACTGGTCTACTCCCGGACCAAAAAAGTTTGTACTGATGAGATTTTTTCGCCCTTTTTCTTCTTGGAAATATAGGAGCATCGGATATACAATTTCTTTCTTATGTGACATCAGATTTTTCCTTTTTTTTGTATAAGAAATGTTATATTTTTGAGAGCCTGGACCATTTATGATTACGTTACATAGTTGAACTAATTAGTATCAATGATCATTCCTGTAAAAAATATCCAATAAAAAAAATACGGAAATACTTGGTTTGTTGAGTTGTCGCTTTTTACAGAACACAACGATTTATCTACCCACCCAATCAACTAACACAAGCGTTTCAACGGATTGAATTAATAATACTGAAAAAGATTTTTAAATTTAAAAATTGATTGCAGTGATTTACAAATTAAATAAACACCACAAATTAGGGTCATGTTCATAACACAAAATAACAATTTAAATTAAAAATCAAGAATTCACTTTTCAAATAAACAACGCACTGTTCTCCTTCTTGTAAACATGACACAAACCTGTGTCCACATGCTTGTAATCTAATTTAAATATGAAAGGGAAAACTTAAATATATGTGTAGTATGTATGCATGTAGTTTTACATTGTAAAAATGTAAAACAAGTTTTGAAAAGCTGTTTTAGTTGTTTGTTTATTTTTATATAGGTTTTGATATATGAATCAATAAATATTGATTTATTGATAAATGAATATAACGAGTTTTCTATCTTATTAAATAACATTGTTTTATTGATAAATATATGGATGTAGCTAATTTATTTATTTTTCAAAATACAAAAAATCGAAAATGTCTCCCATGTTTTCTATAATAGCGTGTTTAGTCACTAATTAAGGATTCTCGTGCCTGACGGGTTCGAATCTGTCTTGGGCTGGTCGACTTTTATTTTGTGGCGGACCCTTTTTCTTACATTGGCTAATTAAATTAAGTTATTTGTCTATTCAACAAACATATCCTGATTTACTCCTTTTCAGAAACGGGTCTTAAGTGTTATGAAAGTTCATTATTTAATAATATTTTCCAAAATATTACTTACTTAAACACCTATGAAGGGCATGAAAAAAAAATAGACATTTATTAAATGACATTGTAACCTTTACAAAGGCAGTTTCATAAAAAAAAAAAAAGAAAAAAAAAGATATATTCATAAATAATATTGGATCATCCGTTTCATTTTATACTTGCTCAAAGAAGCGTTTGTTCCTGGACTTTATTAACCGAAGCCCACCACAGTTTAAATAGGTTCATTATCCTGATGGAGATTTCTAATGAAATTCTGTATAATGAACGAAAAGAGAGACAAAAAAAAATAATAATAACTTAAAAGCAAAAATACAACGCACACATGAGGGGGTGGGGATGGAAAACCGACAGCCATATTGATTAGAGGTAGAGGAGTTTTTGCGGTAGACAGTGGCTTTGAAGTGAGGTGTGGCTGGGGCTGTTTTTTGCAGACTGATTACGGTAGCTTTGTGGCCTGTGATACAGCTGATAGTGGTTCCGTCTCACCGACCGTTCATCGGCTACGGATCTACGGTTTCTTTACCTTCAATGATTATCGACTATTCTTCTCTGCTATATTCCAATGATGATGTCCAAAGGTTCGCCCATCGGCTTAAAACTTTTCCTCCTGAGAAATGATTGCTAAATTGATCCCTACACACACAGATAGACGACATCTACAGACATCCTATAAGGATAGAGAAGGCTCTTAGCCACCATACTTAGTCTAATAGAATGCTCATATTTATTTATTTTTTAATATACACCAAAAATACTCTCGTATCTTAAAGATTTCCGAAGGAACATAAGAATAACTATATGGGAATATAATCCAGGATTTTGTAGGTACAACTACATTACAAATTACGCAACTACATTATATATAGATGTCTTACTTCACAGTAGTGCTAACTAAATTTCTATGAACTTCATAAACAAAGTTCAGTCTTTTAAAATAGTTAATTGAAAAGTTATAATATTCCTAAAAGACTGAACTTTTAATTGTATTGATTGTTAAGTTAGTGGAAATGAACTTAGCACAGCTGTGAAGTAAGCCATCGATATAAAGGTTTTCTATAAAGTCTGTGAGAAATATAAACATTAATGTAAATGGTGAAGCAATATGAGTGCATATCATAGGGTTGTTGGTAACATTGATTACTAATATTTTTTTCATTGTAAATTGATTCACGCCGTTCCCCAGCTTCAAATTTTTTAAAAATATTTTTTTAAATATATTCATTTAACTTTTTTAAGTCTCCTCTTTCCGTTTGAAGCAAATATTTCAATATTGATATAGGACCATCGCTTTGGGGTTCTTAGTGGGGCGAGTCCGGCCAAGAAGGATTACCATGAACCGGGGGATATATTGGCATGTATGGTTTTCAAATATATCAAAATAGAGAAATAGGAAAATCTAAATTTAATAAATTAATTTTATTATATATGATATATTGTATGACACTCTCAATACCTTAAAAAGTTATATGTCACTCCATGTCGCAATACACAATAAAATATAATACGCCACCCACCGTTTCTAATTCGAATGAAACTTTGTACAGTTCATTCTTATACTATCCTGTTAAGACTACGTTGTTGTGGTTTCGTTTTTTGCCCTTCTTATTTATAGTTTTTGTTCATTTATTTTTTGTTTTATAATTTTACTTATATTTGCTTTTATAATCATAAGACTCAGAAAGCTGTTGTTCTTGAAATCAATTAATGATACCATGTAGTTTTGCAAGAAATTTAAATGTTGTATCTAAAATCATCAAGCTCTTATTAACATATCGTAAAACTCCTAAAACTTAAAAATATTGAATAATATATTTTTTTAGAAATTTAAGAAATGGCTAATTGGTTTTACAAAAACCACTCTATTTAGAATATCATGGATGATAAAT
Source organism: Halyomorpha halys (assembly GCF_000696795.3). Taxonomy (NCBI): domain Eukaryota; kingdom Metazoa; phylum Arthropoda; class Insecta; order Hemiptera; family Pentatomidae; genus Halyomorpha; species Halyomorpha halys. The sequence goes on along the minus strand of NW_027107323.1, from coordinate 495,898 downwards.
TCTCATATTTGTCTTATAATTCTCGCCAATATTATTAGTATTTTAACAAAAATTAGATTTTCACATGATCGTACGGTATTTTTTAAATATTTTTTTTTTTTAAATTCAACAAATGAGTTGGGCCAATTTAAATTATTTTTTAACTTTTAACCATAATTATGATTAGATCCGAAACAGAAAATCAAGACTTTATTTTTTATTGAAAGCTGATGGCATGGTTCCCGGGGTTTATGCTTTGAATTCTAATTATTCCACTTTTATTGAATAATCGCTTTATTGAAAATTTCCGATCAAGGTGTGGGTTTGATTTGATGTAATTTGGAATCTACCTTTGCCATTTTATCAGCCTATTCATTTTCTTATATACGAATGTGTCCAGGAATCCATAACAGATTGATCCATTTATAAAAAGCAGTGACGCGTGTTATTTTGCCATAAGGTTCAAAAGAACTGAAGAAATACAGTTTCTGGTATATGTGAGTAATATGTCTTGTTAGAGTTTGCAGTTTGTGGCGCTGAATCCAAAGGGAATTTCTTTTTTAGCACATACATTAGAAATTCTGTACGAATACCTGCACACCCAATCTTTAATGCATTTTCAGCTGAGCCAACCGTATAGATTGCAATCTAGATAGTTTTTTGATAGGTACCTACCTCAGGATTCATGGGTATTCGAATATTGAAGCTGTAATTTTTGCTGAATAATTTTTTGAACAACATTTTTTAATGATAAAAACAATAGATATCAAAAAAGTCCCAACAGTTATAAATTAAATCATATCACCTGTCTAACATTTCGGCCAATTCGGCTATCACCAAGGACAATCTACTAAATTAACAGCTTTCATTATAACTTATTATTAACTTTAATGTTGCGGCCAACATATTATCATTAATCGATTATGTAATAGCTGTTATAATAAATAAAACAAATCAACTCTCGGTTGTTAATATTTATACGGCCAATAAACAGATGACTTCTTAGTGTCTGTTGTGTACATATACACCAGCTTGAGCGTCTCTTCTCGAAGAAGTTTTTATAGCCATCTACGTCTACTTGGACAAAGCCGGCGGATATATTTATTTTGATCTACTTCCTGGAGAACATCCACCTAGGACAACAACCTATTCACAGTGAGGCCCTGTTTCTCTGTTTTTTTAAACAATAATTTATCTTAACACATTCTTGAGACTGGTTAATATTGTTTCAATAAATAAAATTTTATCCATTTTAGTTTCAAAACATTTTCTATTCCTTTATAAGTCCGATTTTTCGGCCAATTCGACCATCTTCAAGGATAATCTATCACAAACAGCTTTGATTACACATATGATGTTCAATGATTCCAAATAAATAACATTATTATTTATAAATTGTCATATCTTAATACAATTTTAGAACAAAATTATTTAAAAACAACTTCATGCAGACTATTCTGCCCAAGTCATTTATATCAGTCCACAAATTGCCCTATGAGACATTAAAAGATTAGGGAATCATATAATTTTATTAATAAGCAATTCTTAGATTATGTCTAATTACCTAATTAGTCAATTGTTCACACTAAATTAAAATTATTTATCACAGTCAACCTTCTTTGTTAAAATTTATCGGAACAATATTTACTTTAATTTTTGTAATAGTTTTAAGTTGGGTTTTGAGTTGGGGAAAAAAGTTCCTTTTTTTCTATTTCACATGTTTTTCTATTTTGTTTTACAGTTTATTGTGTTTAATTACATAAAATAGAATAATAACAATATTCAGCAGTTTATTTTCAGTACTATTCACGGTTGGGCTAGCAAAGGTTCCTTCCCTTCCCTGCCATAACAATTATCAAAAACATTATTAATTATAATTTGCATATCTTAAATCTAGATATCAAATAAACAGTTAAAATAAACCTAAAAAACAAAACCAATAAGAGAAACTATATTCCTTTACCATTAAAATTTCACCATTCTATATTCAATTTACCTGCATTTGTCACTACTGCATTCAATAATGAATTATATTCTTTCCAAACACCGCACTTTACTAACATTAATTTATCAAAATATTATTTACTTACCTCAAAAACCAGGTTAGGTGTATTATCAATTTATTTCACAACTACATTTTTGTCTATTTTGTTATTTATTTTAATGCAACAATGTCGGTTTTGTATCTCACAAACGAAATGAAAACCATGAAAGTGAATCATATTTTTCAGTTCATGATTTTCTTTGTCCTATCTTTGTTGAAAACTGATTTTGTCGTATTAATAAATAACATTATAAAATACTAATAAATTATAGAATACTGTAAAAATTAATCGCTGTTCGGCTTTGAAAGTGGAAGAACATGAAAAAAAAAATGTTATATTTTATTTAGTATTGGAGGTATTTGACATTACTATTAATGAGTTTATTTCTTGTCAAAAAGTAACTCCTGTGAGCGGTGCAATATACGCAGTACGTCGCAAACAAAATAAAATTTATTTTTTTATGTTATGCCATTGTCAAAGTGAACATTTTAAATTTTTGTATTAATTACATAATTGCTGTGTAAAAAAAAGGAATTAGACATTATTTCTTTTAAATATCCACATTTTTTCTGTTATTGATATAGCAACTGTGCCTACCGTAATCAATGAAGTTTTCATATATTAGCTGTGTACAACAACTTATTTACGGGGTCTAGTTTTTCCGATTAACAAGGAAAACCAATATCAATTCAGTGGTCAGAACTGGTTAAGTGTCTTTAATTGGAGTGAAATATTAATCCAAAGAGAGACTGGGGGGGATTCAATATGCTGAAAATATTTCCACCCTTTGACTCTGTTTTATCCTGTATTCAATTAAGACTTAAATAATAGCTTTGAGGGCCTGGGGGCACTTCCATCATCAAATTTTATTAAAATGCTTCAACACCACCGTGGTATTATTTCATTCCCCCGCCCTTACCTAACGAGGAAAAATTTAAAACTGAATTCGCGAGATTTTAATTTCAATTAGAGCAGTTTTTGCTTGTATCCATAAATCCATTATTAACTCAAATATATCCATACTTTAATAAAAAGGCAAAATTATTTAAAAGAAATAAATCGGTAATATATAAAGTGGTACTCATCTTAACTTATGCCAGCCTCTTATAAAGTTTTACAAGTTCGACCAATATAAATAAATACAATTATTTCAAAAGAATACCTCAGAATCGTTAATAACTATCCATATTACACTAGAATGTTTAAAATACACACTGTATTAAATACAGACATCGTACAGTACATATATAAACTGACACATAATTTATTCCAGTCTTGCCTCTTTAAACCTTTTAATCGCAGTAAAAAGAAATTATACTAAAACTACAACCCGTAGGTATAAACATATAAGAACTAAACATATATTAATATAAATATAAATCAATGATATGCAATTAATTGTACCTAATATTATGTATTTTTTTAATTCAATAATGTTTAATTTTTTTTCGGTTGGATTATTAAAATGTGTACAAAAGAATATAGTAATTATTGTACAGTTTATATTTATGCAATAAAAATATGTTAAAAAAAATAAAAAAATTATATTAGTGAACCATAATGTTAGTATTGCTCTGATAACGTTTTCAATTTTCACTTTTCACATAGAATTCTATCTTCTAATCTAGAATTAGCGGTCACATGGCCTTATATCTCTTTTATTTATTCATTGGTTTTATATTCGATTTATATTACCTATTGTTTCAAATTTAGCTTTTTTGAATGTTATGATTCGTTGAACGGTTCCCAACGTCCCCAGCATATCTCAACACCGTCCTGAATCACATTAGATGGAATCGGATGTATACTTTTTCATACTAACAAGGTTTTCATAATTAACAGTAGTATATCACTGACACGAGTAAGGTTAGGTGTGACATAAAGTGTATTAGTGCAAATCTTTAAATGGTACCGGAGATAACCGATCAGTCGTATTTTATATTATTGATTTTATTCAATTAAATGGTTTTATCTACTTCTTAAGAGGTTTTGTCTACTTCGAACACGTTTGGGAAAGGTTACTTAAGTGCTTGGTTCAGAACGATGTTGGTTCGAATACCGCCTGGGTCAGTCAATATTTTTTTATGGAGGTCCCTGGAAATAAATCTTGACTTCACCGTTTATCTAATTGAGACATTTTTATTTTATAAATTTCATAATTTAATAGTAAAAACCTTTTATTTATTTTCCTTTTTATTCTTACGTTTTAAGATGTTCAGTCTCATAATAGAGTTTTTTCCAACTGCGAAAGAATCTTATTACCGGTAGAATCGAGGAATAAAAGTAATACTGTGAGAGCTACCCCATGTATTTAATACTGCTAAGCTCACCCCTTTCCTTTTTACCTCCAGTAGAAACAATCCTGGAAGGAGGTTATTCCTGGATAAAAAGGTCGACGGTAGCTACTGTAAAAGAACTCCAAATGGTGTCGTGTTTACGACAGCTAACATATATCCGAGGTGGAAAAACAACTTATACGCTGCCATGAATTCTTGTAGCAGGTAGCGATATACCAGCTTCTTTATTTGACGCTTGTTATATTTAGTTTGTATTTATTATTATGCGTTCAAAGTAAATAACTCTCTATTTGTTTAAATTTTTAAGTATAAAGTTTTTAAAAATTATACTTTAATTTCTTTGGATTTATTTAGTTATTTTTGGATATTTTTTTTCTTGAATAATAGTAATTATATTATTAAAATATTAAGAAAAAAACTTATGATTTATACCAAGTCTACACCCTTCAATACAAAAATATATAATTTAAACAAAAGTTATCACTGTACATATTCAAACATTTCCCTCTTTGTCTGGTAACAATTTTAATAAATATTTTAAAATGTATAACTCTTGGAAGTATTCGTAATAATTTATTTAAAATTAAACTGTGTTTTTACAGAAGAAATTATTTTGTTTTAGGCATTTTATTTCATACTACTTTACTCCAGAAGAACACTGTGTTAATCGTCTCTTTTTGCTCTTGAAAACATATATCACAAAAGGTTCAAGAAGTTCCACTCCCAGTTACCTACAGTTAAAGGAGCAGTGACCTACAACTTGGGAAACCCAACCACAACCCGAGGACTGAAGCCCAAGCTGCTGCAAGACATCCGCTTATAAATTTTATATTTATCAGTTCTGTTATTGTCACTCTAAAATTTTACCTTAATTTTTTCTCGTTATCTTTTTGTTAAAATCACTTTTTTCCCCATTCAAGTCAATTTCTTTATTTTGTTAAGTCCATAAATCTCATTATTTTTGTTAATAACTCTACTTTTATCTTTTTTTTTTTATTTATAACGTTGTATATAGTTAGAGGTGTCTTTTGTATGAGACTGTACCCGAAATAATCAATTGTTAAAAATAAAAAGTACCTCTTACATTAACCACTAAGGCCCACCAGGCCGATCTGGTATTAAATAAATAAATTTAAAAAAAAACATATTACACCATATATCAACTTAACTTACAATGTGTATGGACATAGTTCAGAAGGTTTTTTCATAATATTTTTGAAATATTCAGTAATCAAACATTGAAAACCCTCTAAAATAAAAAACAAACACAAGATTTTATTTTAGTTTAAAAATCTTAATTATACATCTAGTGTAGTTAGGGTATTCGATAATAACATACAAAAAAAAATTATAAATTTTTGTTGGTTTCAATGCTGAAGCGAACATGTGTTTCGGTCGAGAACGCGAATTTGAAATATATCACCATCGCAATAATTCCCCCTCACTATATATTCCACATATAGTTAAGTGGAAGTGAAAGAAATTAATTTAGTTTATAAATGTATACTGTAATATTTGACGAGAAATCATTAGTTCAGGGATGTGAATTTTTTATTGCCAATTTTCGGAAAAGGATGAACATACTTTCTATAGCAGAACACAGAAAGCAATTAACAACATTAAGTTCTTATTTATTTCGAAATTTGTTGTTTCTATTATTTTATTTTTTTTTAAATTTTCAATATTCAGTGAATAGCTACATAATTAATAATAAACTGAGTCAAATGATAATTTTATGCCCGTGATATTTGTAAGTTATACTCAGTCGTGTTTATTTTAAGTCAAATTTGAATAGGGTTGATAAGTCCTCGACTTGCAACGTGTGTACCCAGGGGTGACGGTAACATGAATCATCTGGGGGGGCCACATTAATCTCCAACCTAATTTACATACTGTTAGCGCTCTGTGATATACTCGCTCCTCTAACCGTCGACTGTATGTTTTTGTCACCAACCTTCCTTATAAAGGAGTTTTGTTTCTTAGCATATTCAAGAATCTTTGAGTAGTCAAATGCTTTTGGAAGAAACTAGGGGACTCAAGATTTTTTCGGATCTAAGTACGAGTATAAGCTTCTGTTTTTATATCCCTTCTTCATCCCTACAGACAGGATTTTTGTGTTCCTGAAAAATTTCAACAAACAAATGTTAATATAATATCATTTATTATTTTTTCAATACAAGACTTATTATTACATTTACAAAGTGATTATTGACAAAACTCTAATAAAGAACGAACCATAAACAAATACATCCTAAATATGATACCACAAAACTGCGATGTTACAAAATGTACACTTTACAAACTGACACAATTTATGGAACATGTATAATTTAACGTAATTTGAAACGGTTTTATCTTAGGAATACAGGCAATTTTGACTACAGATATTCCAACATATCTTACTGTAAACTACAATAATACAACACATAATCATCATAATACAGAGGAATGCTTGGCTTCCTTCCGTAAAATACTAGCTTCAAAATACAGGAACAGATTAAATCAGTTTAATGAACCGTAGAGATTTAAGTTTTTAACCAAATCAATGATTCATCATTCATTTAGCATGCCTGAATAAAATCATTTTTAATCCGGAGATTTATAATTCATTAGGATTATACAAACGAGGTTCCGAGAACCGAAAAAGCGAATTCGTGAATTCATTACGCTTGCTGATTGTTAATTTTGTAATTTATAGATTTCTTTACTTCTGTTTCAATATCTGAATAGATTTAAACAAATTTATGAAATATTTTATATAAGCACCCTATTTCATTAGTAAAATGCTTATTATACTTGTCTTATTGGTAGCAATGCTATAACCTAAATTATATTTACCGAGTGCAGTTCCTTCAGTGCAGCGCTGTGCAGCCTTCTAAATTTTCCTGTTAATTCATCATTTTTTGGTCCGAATATTTTATGTAGTACTTTATTTTCAGAAACCTTAAGTCGTTGTTCTTTCCTTAGTATAAGATGCCACGATTCTCATCCATAAAGAACAGTGGGAAGGATAATATTTTTGTAGATTTTAACTTTTAAGTTTTTGAATAGAAAACCCGAGCTAAGCTATTTCGATATTGGAAAATAACTCATTTTCCGCCTTTATTTTCTCATTAATTTCGTTTTTTATAGTTTCAGTCGAACCTAAATACTTGAACTTATCTACCTGTTCAAATGTATTCCCTCATATATCTACGTCACTTTTTTTTTACTTCTAATCCCCAAAGGGTGCGTGGGGGTGAAGTCATGATTAAAAAGGGGTTGAAGGCAGTCTCTTTTTCTGCATTCTGGTAATGCATTTTAAGAGGGGGCTGAGCAAATATGATTATTTGGGAAGGGGTAGTCCTTATTTTGTGTCCGTCTGTTGGTGATGGAGCTCACCACGTATGTTGATTCAAATACTTTATATACTTGTACTCAGTCGAGTCTGAGTCTGTTTGATTCTACGTCACCAAAATTGTTTCCGTATGTACTGCTAACACTATAATGTATATATGCCAGAATGTGTGTCAATCGGAAACCCTATTATATTGATAATTATACCTTACTGTAAATATTTTTTTATATAAATGGGAAATCCCTGTCGTCCAAGATTGTCGTGTCGTGCATGCGCTGATAGTTAATAGCAATAACAATTATCCAGTGAATCCTGATAGTAGCAAATTTTTTTTTGTTTTTATGTATTTTACAATATTTTCTCCTCTGATCTTGTGATTGTATGTGATTAGTTTCAAATCAGGTTGCTTGATATAATCCCAATGAAGCATTATCTGTTTAAATGGCGAAGTATTGGAGTTTTAACCAAAAGTAAGCCCATTTTTTAACCTGGTTCTCTATTTTTTATCAACATTTTGTATTTATAATTTATTGTTGCTGTGAATAAAAAAAAAATTTTACTCAAGATATTTGCCTGCTGGGCTTTTCTTTCGAAAATCTTCAAAATAGCAATCATTTCTACATTACACCACTAATCCACAAGAAACCTAAGATGGGTTTAGGACCCTCTAAATTGCACGAAACGAATTAGAACCGGAGACAAAAAAGAAAACGCGTGAGTAGTTTTTATTGATTCGAAACTGCTTTTTCCCACATTTACAGGTTTAAAAAATATCACTTAATACGGAGGAAATTTAGCTTTCCAACTGATATTGATGTTACGGCGGGTAGGGGTTCAAAAGGCCCTGTTACACGGTGAAGTAGTATCACTGATATATAAAAAGGAAACCAGCCTGAAACTAAGGAAAAGCATAGGGGATGGCATAGAGGATGGCAGGGGGTAAATGACTTTGGCATCAGGAGCCGTCAGCAAGAGCCGTCACATTATGCAGTTTGCTGGTTGACTAATGGACCTGCCTTATCTTATGTCTCAGTTGGGTGATAAGCTATTTGCTCTTGCCAACTCCTTACACGTATCTCCGCCTTGGAACATATTACATCCTCTGCATATTCTATCCATCAGTCTAGCATGTATCTATGCCATTCGGTGGATATTTTAAATCAGTCCTACTATAGTGAACAATTGTCTGAGTAAAGAAATATGTACCTATTCGTATATTTTTATAATTTAACAAATATTTGTTATTATATACTATATTTGAAATATAGTAAGTTAAAGTATTTCTATTTTGAAAAATTTCTAAATCTAGTTCTCGACGGAAATATACGTATGTGAGGTCCCCTGAATAAAAGTCTCCCAAAATGGCCCGTGTGTGTGTGTGTAGTCAGCCATGTTGAAAAACAAAAAAGTGATGCGAAACTTAAATTTAAATATTTAAGATGGGTATACACCTGAAGTGTGACAGCAATCTTTCCATTAAAATAAACTGACCAGAGGTGCCACTTTATAGTATTTATTTTCCACATTTTTACGATTTTCTCAAAAATGGCTCGAACGATTAGATCAAACTCAGTATATCTATGTACAATTAAACGTTCTGAAATATCAGATAGGTTTTATCCTCATTGAAATTTTTTGCAGGGCTTAAATCCGGATTTAAAAAAATTATCTTTCTCTAAAGTATCTTTAATTTTATTTATTTGAATAAAATGCCCATCTCACTTACTTAAAAATTAGTAGAAATAAATAAATATAAACTATGAAAAAAATTTGTAATTAACTTGAGAAGGTAAGGGGAAAAATGTTTTTTTCAGGTTGAAAACACATTTGCGAAAATAAGAATAGTGATTTAGACGTCTATGAAAAGCCCAAGATTTTAAAAATAATAATATTTTACAAATAAAGTCACAGAATGTAGTGGAGAGAGAGAAGAAACGCTTAAATAAAAAGTCTGTTTTAACTATAATATTACTGTTGGCCGCATGGGCCAAGGATTCCTGTTTCGGCAGCCTGATAATGTTTTTTTGTCACCATAGTTATTAAATAAATATTTTTTAGCTTCAGTTTAACTATATATGAGCCTTGAAATTGACAGGATACTTTCAGTAAATCATAACTGGTATTTTATTTATCGATTGCATAACAATTGGGCATTGAATGAACGGTTAAGAACATATTATAAATTTTGGTAAAATGCTATACTTTCGATTTCGGTAATAGTTTCTGTTCTGAAACTATGAGGTTCTGTTCTCAATAGTTATGAGGTAAATGAAAGTTGTGTGGTTTTTTTTTTTAAACTTAAACAAAAATAGAGCGCAAATTTCACTTTCACTTTATACTTCTGGATGACAATATTTCCCCTTACTATGTTTTTCATATATAGTAAATAAATTAAACTAAAAACTGAATATTTTCTTAACATACAAAACATGAGAATATTCATTTTAACCTAAATAAGCGATGGTTAATAAGAGAAGTTATATATAAAAAAAAAAAAATATGGTACTTTGTATCATATCAAAGAGGACAAGGTCTATTTAATGTAATGACCGATTCATTGTACATTAATATGCATTAGTTTACTTAAAAATGTTTGACCTGTTATCAAAGTAAATGCAAAGCTCCAGTCATCTACCTACTATAAATTCCTAATTGGAGTTTCATCTTTACGTGTTTTTGGTTGGTGGTTCACTTACACACAAAATTGTAGTGCAATATTTTCCCATACTATATATATATGTATATTGTAAAATAAAAATAAAAATTAATTTGAGAAATAAATTAATTTTTATCTACTACTAATTTGATACATAGTAGAAAAATTATGTAATGTGAATTTCTGTCTTTTTTTATTGCTAGTATGTTCCAAAGTGATAATTACAAATACAAAAATAAACTTTTATATCATAAAATTGGATTACACGTGTCCGCAATATCTTGCTGTAAAGTTGAAGTTATTAAAATAGTCTTCCATAGAGATAAAGTTAGTAAAAAAAAAAAGCTCATTCATTTGGAGCAAACCTAAAATCATCTAAATCGGACTAGTATTTGAGAAAATTTGTACTTTGGCTCCATATGCATTTTTAAAAATATTATCATGAGAAGGTAGATAGAAATCGAATTATCCGATTTATCCAGTGGAAAGAAATGTTGAAATTTTTTGAATAACTCAACTTTTTTGTTTTCAATTGGCTGTAGTGCTTTGAATGTTGTTTAAACTAATATATTTTATAATATAAATGAAGGAAATTGTCAGGGTTGGAATTTATTAAGAAAATGTAGTTGTCATCTTTTATATAAGTATATTTTCTTTTTTAAGACTTTCTATTACAACCTTATCAATAAAACAATGCATTTGTTAATTGTTGAAAAAAATTAGAACAAAGTGGATAACAATAGGTTGATAGACTAACAAGGAGAGTGCAAGATCTTGGGGTCACGGATTTAGTCCGAATTTTGAAGGATGATAGGGGCCAATACTCTATATGTTTTCAGATATTTGAAATTGAAGATGCAATACATTTGTAAAATTCAGTTCTATAGCAGCAACCCGATACGTTACAAAACAATAAATGTTTTTATTTGTTTGCAATAAATATTATTCGGATCAACGGATCGGTGTTCCTCATCGTTAGGAGCCATGTTCGAGTCCGTGAAGGATGAATAACTTTTTCATTATTTTATGTCTATTTTTACATATAGAGATACATAATGGAGTTGAATAAATTGGAAATGAAATGACTAGAAACCTTATAAGAATTTTATTCGTGTAAGTACAGAACAATGTTTATTACAAAACAATAAAAAGATTTATTGTTTTCTAATAAATATTTTGTAACGGATCGGGTTGCTGCTGCGCTAAACCTCGGGGTTCGTTAGATTTTTATTATTATTAGTTCCTCTGGTTTCTCTCTTTGGCGGGTTGAGTATCTTAGATGGGGGACTAGAGGTCCAACCACCTTCATATTTTGTTTATTCTTCCTTTTTTCTTTGTTTCAAATATTTAAAAATGTTCGCACTATACGTGCTGAGTCTAAAAGAACCGATTGTTGAGCCTCTCTTAGCACATCAATAGGCACTCCTAAACCATTCTCACATGGCACTGTGGATTTTGGTATGGGACTATTGGTGATACCCTCCAGATGATACAGTTCCTTCAACTCAATCACCGGTTCCTGATATTTCTTCATTTTCTTTCTCGCAGTGGAGCTTATATTATTGTCGTTCAGGATCTCTACATCAATAAGTTCTGTTTTATTTTTTCTTAGATCTATAAGTAGGATAGCTGGTTTATAGTGGCGTACTATATGGTCCGTAATAATTGATTCAATTATTTAATAATAATTAAAGTTTAGAGGAGTCTATTTGGGAATATGGACTCTTATAATCAATTAACTTGTACTTTATCGCCAGGGCCTGATGCAAAAATTTAGCCACATCGTTGTACATTATCGAGGTATTCGGTACAAGCTAACACTCCACTTCCTCCAGCAATAGTTGGATTGATTCCAGTGTTACCGAGCATAATCGACACTTATCCGTTGTTGTATCTTTTAGAACATGCTTTCTTTATGATCTGGTAGTAATAACCTGATCTTTGTAAATGGAGTTAATGGAGAATAATGTTATTATTATATATTGCCGAAGTTTCACTCTACAATGCCCGTCTTTATCAGTGCTGTTAAGATAGACATGTAAACAAACAACAAAGGGACTTTGTTAGCATATACTATATGCTAAAGCAGCTCACAAAGCATTGGTGGGTCAAATATTTATAAAAAAAAATATGAATTCAAATATTTAATGCAGTAATAAAAATATGAAACAAAAACTAAAACTACAGCGCTGTAATTAATTTAATTGAAACAAATATGCCTCTTCATGAGTTAATGACTTAATGAACATTATTTGTTTTTGAACCTACATATTGGACTGATCTGACATTACATTTTACTCTGGCCAGCGAACACACGCCGTTTTGGGAAGTTTTTTTTTTAAATTGAACAAAAGGGGGGAGCTAAGGGCGGGGATGAGATAGCCGGAGCCGGTCGGGTTTACACCCCGAGGAGCTTTACTACCGCCAGTAAAGTGGGCTATCTCAACTCACAGCCGTCCACTCAGCCCTGATTCCACCTTCCAGCAGCCTCCTTCATCGCCTCTCAACCAGCCTTCCAATTTTATGCAGGACTATTCTTATAGGATAATGAGACCCTCAACAGGCAGTTGAGTGAGTCTCTTGTTTTCGATGTTTAACTAGTCTTCTCTTCTTAAGCAGGAAAACTGGTTCTTAAAGTTTAACTTGAGAATGTAAACTCAAACAAGCCATTAAAGGAAATTTGTATATCTAAAGTACAATTTGTAAGCTCGAGAAATACATAAACGGAAAATGAACAATTAAACTTTTGGCCGAGCTCATCACACTTGATTGTTCTCATTTATTAATCCTTTATATTTATTTTTAAAGATCTAATAACACGAAATTGACGCTTGGAAATAGAAATTACTTCGTTTTTAATTATTTAAAACATATAGAAATTACTTAATGTGGTTGACATGCTTGTATCTAAAGAAATCCACGTACATAGGATGAAGGTTAAGATGAACACGAAGATTTAAAGTTTAATAAAAATACAATAATTTTCCTACTTAGTTAAATGAAATAAAATTCTAGTGCAAGTTATGTATATGTTAAAATAAATCAATATCTATTAATTAGATGTATAATTAGTTTTCTTTCTTAATATTGCAACATATTCATAAAAATGTTGTCACATCGTCAACGTTTCGGGTTCTAAAAAAATATTTTATTGTGTTGATTCTTAACATATTTACCTCTACAATGTGATAAAATGAAGTCAATTAATTGTAATAAATTAAATCATTAGTAAATAATTTTATTAGTAATTAATTGGTTTTTCATTATTTTTTTAATAAATTGATAAATTAAATACTACATTTAATTGTTTTACATAAAAAAGTTGTATTTATTTATTGATTTTTTAAATGTAGTAATTATCTCACTCTATTCATTGCTACTTCTGCTTGTCAAAATTAATTGATATTTTGTAATTAACTATAAAAGTATATTCAATATACTGTAGGAGTGCAACATTAGTACTGTTTTGTAATGGTAAAAAGTTGATGGGCTAAGGTTTACTTTTTTTTTTTAACTCCACATATAGTTTATTGTATTAATAATAATTTTTAATTTCAGTTTTACTATTTTATTGCGTACATAAGTATATAGGTAAATATCTGTAACTTCAGTAATAAGTATTAAAGGGAGTGCGGTGGTACTGTTGAGTACTAACTCCAAGGACCTGGGTTCGAATCCGGCTGGGCAGAAAATTGTTTTGTGTTATACTGTAGCCGTGAGTCAACCCTTTGGGTTCTGGAGCCCTACTGGGGTCCTCTCAGCCTCATAAATTGGGTAAAAATAACCATCACCACCTTGCTCAACCGTTGGTCTAGTAACGGTACTTACACAGTATCGAACCCCTGATCTATCATGGGTTGTAGTGGTACAGATTTTAATTTTTAATTTTAAGAAGTACTCATAAACAATTTTTTTATTAACATATACTCTAATATTTCCTTATAATTTATATAAAAACCGTCGTTTTGGATTCCTTTAGGATAAAATAAAAAAGTAACGAGACAAAATGTTATGATTAAAAAATTGTATGTAATACATTTTTTCCTACCACAGAATAAACACTTAAGACAAAGGAAGACTTAACTTAGAATTTTTATATAAAGAAAAGATTTATATCAGATATATTAGATATTATATCTATATTAGAAATTATATTAATAAAAAAAATTATTTTGATAGTACTCATCAATGAAGATTTTTACTATTAAATTGAACCTTTCTGGTTTATGATTTTAGTATATAATATGATAAATTTTCGTAATTAGATTTTTAGTTTTTTGATAATATTAGGATATAAAACAATTTGTTTAATTGTTTTATGTAAAAAGCCTCAAGTGTTTTTCAATATCCTGTATCTAATTGCCTTTGGAATAAAATTTATGATTTTGGCTTTTAAAACGTTGAGCCAATGGTGCGACATTCATTTTTGTTATTTGTATTGTACTGATTCAATCTTACAATATGTTTTTCAGTGGTTCTTTCTATATAACGTTCTGGAACTTTTGAAAATTTACTCTATAAATAACACTTTGTTTATCTGAGAATAAAATTTTTATCTTTCATATTGTATGAATAATTTTATATTTTATTATTTTAAAGTATGGGCATGGGACAGTCAGAAAATAAAAGTCAACCAACTAGGCCGGATTCGAACCGGCGCTGCTAGAGTAACGAGGCAGGGAAAGATGATACTTTAACTCCCTCGGCCACTACAGCCCAACGACCCATTGAACTGCATCTTTTGACAGATCGTTCCTTATCAGATCCTCTTCACTGTGGAATTCCATTACTACATCCAACCGTCGGTCAGTACCACCTTCCAATCCTGCATATTCCATCATTTTCTATTCACCAAATTCCAATAGAATTAAAATGAGTGTTTCTGATTTGCAGTCATACTATTACAAAGATGCTGTATTAACTCCGTAGAAATTTATAATTTTAAGTTACCTCCCATTTTTTATTTTATTTTTTTTTTTAGATTTTAAAGTTACTTTATTACGTTCTGTCATTTCTTTTTATTATAGATTAATTATATTGTTAAACTGCTCGTCGATTCCGATATTTACTAGACAAACGGTCCAAACTTCCAATCCCTTACGAAAGACTGATCTACATGACTATTATAAGGCCTATCTGGACATACGGAATTGAGCTATTGGGCTCCACTAAACCATCTAATTGCTCTCGAATCCAATCCTTACAGTCTAAAATCCTTCGTAAAATCCTTAATGCAGGAGCAATAAAGTTAGGAAACTTTGTCACAAATCAAATCATCCATCAGGACCTCAATGTCCCCTATGTTGCCGATTTGGCCAGAACCAGATACCAATCCTTGCTTAATAAACTTCCCAACCACCCAATCCAACTCGTTTCTATCCTGGCTTCTCCTTCACTACCTAATAATCCTCCTAGGCGTCTGAAAAGAAGATGACCTCGAGATCTTCTCCTTTAGAAGTGTTTTTGGAGCTCTATCAATGGGTAGATTCTCCACATGTATCATGTCATAATATCACTTACAGCAAATTTACTTGATGTGCATATATGTATACAGTTGTAAATAACAATAAATAAATTACGAAAGAAAGAAAAAAAAAGTTACCTCCCATTTTTTTTTATTTTTTTAGATTTTAAAGTTACTTTATTACGTTCTGTCACTTCTTTTTATTATAGATTAATTATATTGTTCTTTTATTTGTTACTCTAAGGCTACCATAGTTCGTGTGCCTTTCTAGCCAGTCGCTTTCGATAAAACTTTTTTTTTATTTCATCTCCTATTTTAAGTAATTGAACATCTAATCAAAATATTTTCTTATAATTTTTATTCAAAACCCTTTGATATTAATTGAAAGTATGCCAGGTAGGCTAGTTCCTCATCAGTACTACTAGTAATTTGGTTTTGGGGAAATTCCCCGTTAATGAACACAGGTCTTTGAAATCTGACATTTACACTTTCAAGGCTTACCTATCATCTTTATTTACCAAAGTGGTTTTCCTCAAACAGGTATAATTAACTCGGTTTGTTTATTATCGTCAAAACCCACTTTCCTGTCAAGCTATTAAGTACTTACTCTCCTCGAATGTAAACGTATATTTCGCTAATACATAAACACCCCCGTCAAAGGCTTCAGTCGTACCAAGTTTAGATACTGGGATTGAAATACATGTAAATACACGCCAGTCTCAGAGGCAATCTCGATGTGGTTTTAGTTTTAAGTGACCGCAATTGTAATATAAAGCTCCTGAGCGCATGGGGTTTGAAGCTGTTAATCGCAAGGGTGCTGTGTGTGCACGGGACAAGTTGAGATATGTTCTCATTACGCTCTGTGTAAACTCAGCGCGGCCTAAAGTTCCTCTCGCTTTTAATGAGGAGGCACCTCCTGGTTCAGGGGTAGTTTACTCTCATTAGATATAGCCCCCTCTAACCCCAAATAAAGACCGATCCTATTTATTTGTTCTGTTTCAAATTCTATTAAATTACCATGGTGTTAGTGACTGAACCAAAGGAAACACCGTCTGCAGTTTAGTGAAATATAGCATTGTACATGGCATAAAGGTTTATGGAATTAATATGTTAATGTTATATCAAAAGGATATATTTGTATTTAAATTTTATTTTTTAAAAATGATAATTTATTGTTTAAGGAGAAACTTGATGATTCATTATTTTATTTTATTTCAATTAGCTAAACATTTCCGACTTTTTTTGTCTATGAAAAAATTACATCATCAATCCTGAAACATCGATTCATTTCGTTTTTTTGATATTTCTTTTCTTCTTGATTTTTTTCTTAACTCAGTTGTTAACTTATTTTTGTAATAAGTATAAAATATAGCGTCACACTCGTTACACTTTGTAGCAATAATATTTATTGAGTGTGTTGGATTTTATTATTTCAATATTTTTTTTATATTAAACCATAAATAAAACGTATTCAGCACTATTTGTATAACGTATTTTTTTTTCCATGAAAACAAACCAGTTTAACGAACTCTCTGAAAGACACTCATTTTCAATAATTTAAACTATAGATGTATATCAATAACATCAGATGGATTTATGATGAACAGTTGGATTATTTTTTCAAAATGTTATTTTATCATTGTTGCGTTTTCAACAATTTCATTAAAGTTATATTATTTCGTTTTTTTTATTTCATTTACTAACTACAGTTTTTCGTTTTTATTCGTTAATATAACCACAATTAAAGAATGAACCCTGATCTATCACTTCATAAAAACATGATCGCCAATGAGCTAAAAGAGATTTATTTCATTTGCCACATTCTTGTCGACATTTTCACTGTTATTCCTGACATGATAGACACGGAAACAGCATTCCAAGTGATTGAAGCGATTGGTAAGCTCAATTATTGATTTGATGACAATGATTTTAAGTCTGACGAAGTTTCTTGGAGGAAATTGCGAAAACATACCTCAATTGTGATTTTTTCCGGATCATTATACGTTTTTATTATTTAATAATTATTATTATAGTGGTGAACTTAATTACGAATTGACAATGCATACATGGAACTTTCCGTCATGTTTTGTAATTTATGAGTATTAGTGGGCAAAAAAAGTGTTTTTTCATATTGTTTGAGAAAATTATTTGAAAATAGTACTCCCTTTCACACTCATACTAATAAAATACATACAAGATGGTTTTAAAATGAATTTTGATGAATAGCATATCTTGAATATGGTGAATCAAAAGAGTTATGTTACACTGAACATGTTAAATAACTGAGGTTATACCATTTAAAAGCTAAACTGAATCATATATTCAATTTATAAAAACGTACAAATTGAGTCTTTTGAATATTGAATTTATTTAAGGAATAATTATAATTATATTTTTTTAATAATTTATATAAATTTTTTTTTGTACTCTAGGATTGGGAAGACGATGCATAACAAGAGAGATAGCAGAGTTTGCAAGAGTCGTATTTTTTTATGAAATCGGAAAGAATGACGTCAGTATTGGTGACGTCCGCCAAAGTTGGTTCAGACTTACCAATAAAGTAAGGTTTGTTGTACTTTTATTCTTATCATTAGTTTATAACTTAATTCTATGCAAAATATAGATTATAGATGCATAATTTATACAAGCAGTAAGTCCATTTTGTACCTATCTAGCATTGCCAGACGTTGGTATTTATTTTTGCTTGACCCCAGAGGGATAAGTGATTATTTCCTACACCTAGGTCCTGTTTCATAATAAAGTAAAAACTAATACTATTGTCTTATCGATTAAATTTAATACAATTACACTGACTTGTACAACAGTAACTTGTACTTCAGTACTTTTTAACTCCTGTAATATCACTCATAGTGTAATATCACATCATTATGAAAAAATATAACTATTTGTGTAATTACCACGTGGTTTCTATACTTTTACTATGAACCAATACTATTAGCTTTCATTATGAAACAGGGCCTAGGAATGCTAACACTGCCCACCTGACGTCACATGTGCACACAAACATAAAATGTACCGACAGGGTCCGAAACTATTATTAATAATTTTTTCAATAGTTATTCAAAATGCATTATGGATAACTATAACAAAAGAAGTTTTCAGTTGTCCTTTGTACTACAATTAGACAGCCCTGACGAAGCCCTTCTATTTAGAATACTACTCGGTAACAATTATTGAATAGATTTATATAAAAATTGAATATTGGATAAATTTTATTTTTTAAATAAATAAAATGTTTTGACATTATTTCGCCCCTAGCCACTACTATGGTTTAAAATTTATGATTGTTGCTGGATTATGGTACTGTTGTACAAGATATTACTGTCATGGTAGGTCAGTAGCGGTGAACCTACCGTCATGTTAAAAATATATTATACCATATATTTATCTGTACTCTTGAAGTAAAACATTTAAATATATAATATGTTTATATGTTAAAGAAATTTTCAGTTGTCATTTGTACTATAATTAGAGAGCCCTGACGAAGCCCTGCAAAGTGGGGCAAAACGTTGGTTAACAATAAATAGTTTTATTTTACTATTTTGATACCTTTATTACTTTATTATACCTTTATTAATTATACCTTTATTATTTAAACATATAACATTTATTCCTATATTTTTATTGGAAGCGATGTTCAAAATGCCCTTCTGAAAAGTTAAAGAAATGCGACATAATATGTTTTACTTCAAGAGTACAGATAAATATATGGTATAATATATTTTTAATAAATACATACTTATCACCATAGTATTCACGCAACTTTTAAAATAATTAAAAAAAAAAACCAGGAGGATGTCTTTCTCCTTTCATAAAGAATTATATCTTTTGTTATCTTAGATAAACATCTAACTTAATATTATTGTGTTTTTTGAAAAAATATATTTTTTAAATTATCTTGTGTTACACAACGATTAATATTTACATTTTAGCTGGAGCGTCGGTAAAAACAACCACCAATACTAAATGTGATATTAGTGTACCGCAAAATTAAACATATTGGATGAAACCTAAATTTAGGGATCGCCTGGGAACAGTTTCTATATTTTTATGTTTCAGATTAAATTGAGAATTATAGATCTAATATCCTTGTAGGTTCCGACAAAACATGCTGTACATTCTCATAGAATTTGTCCAATATCAGAAAACATAAACACCTCTTTGACGCTAAGTGAATGTATTGTTCTAACATATTTACTGCATGCATACTTTTTTTACTTCTTTTTAGACCATAAAAACTAAGATCATTCCTTTTTTTTTTTTTCATTGCTTACTGAAATATACAATTTCTCATTTTATATAATTGATGATTATTTCCAATCATGAGAGATAGTTGACCGTGGATGACTTATAAGAGGAGAAGATGGTTGGAGGTGTGGTCGAAATAAAACACAAATAAGTTGAGGTAACTTATTTAATCGTACCAAACGTTTCAGCCAGAATTTCTAGCCTTCATCAGGGCTAAGAACTGAGCAACATAACAACCAATGAATACGGAAAATAAATAAATAAAATATAAAAAGAATGACAAATAGTAAATAATTACATTCTATACAATTATTTACTTTTTGCCACTCTGTTTATATTTTATTTTTTTATTTTCCGTATTCATTGGTTGTTATCTTATTCTGTTATTAGCCCTGATGAAGGCTAGAAATTCTGGCGGAAACCTTAGCATAATTAAATAAGTTACTTCAATTTATTTGTGCTTTATTTTGACCGCACCTCCAACCATCTTCTCCTCACATAAGATGATTATTACCTTTAAAATCCATAACTAGATGGAATACTGATGTCGAAATTATGAATTATTTTAATCGTAATCGATCAAATTGTTAATTTGATTTGGTGAAATTTTTAGTGAATGTGCTGGTTGGTTATCTAATTCATCCTATATCCATTTGATCATACTCCATCCCTTAAGTTCGCTTACGCATTCATAAACATTTTTTTTCTCAGCACATTATACTTAAAATCGGCCGGTGAAATTTGGCCCGAATTTGGAGCGATATTGAGTATTTGTACATTTATTTCAATTTTAAATATAAATCTTACCAATATTAAAATTTAAAAAAATAAGGTAATTTTAGATCTTATGATCACTAGCTTTATATATTTGAAATCAATTTTCAATTAATTTTTTATTTTTCATGACTATTACAATTATTAATGTACATAAAATATTATTATTACTTACTACTTATTGTTACTTAAAACATTTGTTGTCATTATTTAATTATTATGTATGTTTACCTTTAAACCATTATACTTAATAGTCTATGCTTACTTCATCGGAATATTTTACCTTTTTTTTGTCTTCAATATATGTCTTTTTTGCATTCATTGTTTCAATCTATACTTCCTTCATTATATTATATTGACTTTATTTTCTATCTGTATATATCACTTCTACTTTTAATTGAAATTTGTTTGCTATATTATATAATAATTATAGTTATTATTATGATCATATTATACTTTCCTATAATTTTTATAGTTTAATATCTTTTCCTTATATTTCACACCAATGTAACCGTTTTTAACCGCCATCTTCCCCCACTCTGTGTCTATTCTGCATCCACTTTTGTCATTCATTGGCTGTCTGTAAAAATGGGAAGTGGCCTGTTATTATTTGTTCTTTATTTATTTTATTATTATTATTATGTTTTTATTTATTTTTTCTTGACCTTTATTTCTTCTCATCTTATTTCTTTAGTTTTTCAGTCACTAAATTTGTACAATTTTTGTTTTTTTATTTCTCTTATATCTACTTTTCTATTTCATTTGTTATTTTAAATCTATAGTCTATGTTATTTCTTTCTTATATATACTTATTATTGTACATCTCACTTTTTTTTTGTTCATTTTTATATAGTTCGTCACTTATATTTACATAATTTCCAACCCCAAGTTGTCATGACTATTACAATTATCAATTTTTAGTTTACTTTATAGCATCTTATTATCGTGCATTGTCAACATATTTTTAGTTGTTTTATATCTTTTTGACCGCACCCTCGGCAATCTCCTTCGTATGAACTAAAAGATATAATCTATAAATTCAAATTAAAGTTTGTATAAGCTGTAATTCTAAATGTTTAAAAAATTGCAGCTGGACTTGCTTCATGGAAAACTCGACATTATCAATGAAAAGCTAAACCCTAATAAAATTGATAGGATCAAGTTTATCGACACGGAATGGAAGTAAGTGAAGACATTCTCTGTAACCTCATGTGTCA
This sequence comes from Halyomorpha halys, assembly GCF_000696795.3. NCBI lineage: Eukaryota > Metazoa > Arthropoda > Insecta > Hemiptera > Pentatomidae > Halyomorpha > Halyomorpha halys. Next base: position 473,860 of record NW_027107323.1, on the reverse strand, counting down.
GAATATTTTTGTTATATACAATAATTATTTTTCAGAAAATCTACCCCTTATAGAGTTTACAAAGCTGTTTTTCCCTCGGAGTCCACAGATAAAACCGGGTAATGTTTTTTTCAATACTTAGAAACTGTACATAGCAAAGAAACATTTACTAATTGTAAGAATCTAATCTGATACATTATCGAAACTCAAATCAGTTCCGAATTTTCATGCCAGAAAAAACAACTATATGTTATTGTTGGTTACAATAATTCTATTTGGTTTACTCTCGAAATAAAATTAATGTTTAACTAAATTATTTTTACGTCTATAACTGTCTGTTATTAGAATCAGCCTTTGTCCTTTTCTTCTGCATATCATTGTTATATATATTCTTTTTAAAAAACTAAAATGTTTATATTAGTTATAACAGTTTTTTTTCCACAACATGAAAATTAAGAATCATCAAAAACGTCAATGAAACTTTGTCATTAGTTATCCTTGCACTAGAAACATTAACAAATCAATATTTTATTATGATAAATCTTTTATAATTTTCTATATTTTTAGAAACATTTTTTTTAATTTTTCTTATCTCCTTTAAATTGTATAAAAATGTTCAAACAAGCTGTTTCCAAAATAAACTTCCACGATAAAATTAGACCGTGGCAAACAATCTCATTAAACGACAGCCACAGTCAACTTGTCATCCCGTTCGATACAGCGCCTCATTATTTATTTAATCACTTGCTAATTTTACCAGTGTTTTGGGCTCGGCAAATTGGAACCAGCAAAATACAGTGTTTAGCCACTGCGTTATAACCGGACTTTTGAAATCTATAGAACTCACAATTTGATTTTTTTTTTCTTAGAAAGGTTTCTAACACATATATAATAAATGTAATGAGTTAAAGATGGTCTCTATAAATCTGATTTTAACCATGTCCAATAAATTAAAATTAAATCAGAGTATGATTCAATTATAAATAACTGTGTTCGTATTATCCCAAAATTCTTTATTAATTATTTTAAACGCCTGACGTTTCGGCCAACCTGGCCATCAACAAGAATAATTTTAACTGTAATTTCCAAGCCTTACATTAACGATTTTGAATTTTCAGACTGTTATGATAAAACAATGTCAATATTAACTTGTATTTTTCACTTATTTAATTAAATAATTAATATAAATGCAGAGATTATATAAATACAATTTATTAAGATTGAATAACAAAACCAGTCTCGAAGAAGACATCAGACAACATTTTTTTATTCATACAGTAATCATATACTTCTTTAATTTAATTCTATCAATCCTTACGGGGAAATTATGATTTTTTAAGCATTGTCGTTTAACTTTAGTTTACGTTCTTAAATTCATTGAAATATACTTTATCCAACAGCCAGGATTATTACAATCTTGATTGACAACGTTAATGGAAGAACATTAACGCTGGCAATCAAGTTATATAATTTTCAAAAATAAATGATGTGATGAAGTCAACCTTTGGGAGATTATTAAACGATAAAATATTTTTGTTTTAATAAAAAAATTTTCCTTGTAGTTAAAACTAAAACTAAATAATTATTCATTCTTAATCACTGTGAGAGATCGTCCAGACCCTTAAGTATTCAGAAGAGCAAAGAAATCCATAGGAGAACCTATAATTAAATTTAATTAAGCACCAGCTCAAATCATTGCCTTGTCTACACGGCTCTTAATTACTGGCCCGTAATTGGCACACATGTCGGAAAGGGAAGGCACGTTTGCGGCACCTTTTTGCCCTTTTCAAGCATCCAATAATGGATTTCAGAGAAGCTTTCGATATTATCTAACCAAGGTGAATCCATAGTAAATCTTCGGGACAAGAACAGTTTAAAAACTGTACACATACTTCAAGAAAATAATGTATGCCTGCATTTAATACTATAGTGGATGGAAAGACTACTGGAATGTTTATCTCCTTGACGATTTAATTAAATATGTTATCATTCAAATTATGGTATATATCAAAAATATTTTTTTTTATTGTAGTGGCTTAGTTATTAAATGATTTTTAGTAGCTTAAACTAGTGCAACAATTAACTCTCTATTACAACAATTAAATTCCGTATAATATATATGCTACAGTATATAAATGCTCAAGAATATTCCAAAAAAGTAGTTTGGCTCTTGATAGCTGAGTTGTACAAAACGTTTTACAAATATAACTATATCCAACGTAATAATTAAAATTTTAATTTATTATGGGTTCATTACTAACTGAACCTGGTTGATTTCAATCTTAAATTCGTGTATTAAACATATCGATGGCTTATTTCACGCTAGTGCTGAGTACATTTCCACTTACTTTAGGGAAAATAACGATTAAAAGTTCGCCCTTTTAGGAATACTACAACGTTTAATAAAAATTTCTCATGAACAGATTTCGGTATAAAATATAAATCTTTTCAGTCGAAAAAATAATTGAAAAGTTGTAATTTTCCAAAAAGAGTTAAGTTAGTAGAAATGTACTTAACACTCCTCTGAAGTAAGCCATCGATATTAAGTTAGGATTATTAATGAAAACATAGCTAACATATGTAGTATTAATTAAAACATATGATTGGGTGAACAAATAATAATTAAAATAAGTTTTTTTCTTTTTTTTATTGCACAGTGCATAAAACAAATTTATTTTTTAGTATTTGCTCTTCATAATTATAATTATCATCATTATAATTGTTAATTAAAAATTTTACAATTTTGTCGAAACTGAAGCATAAATTTGTTTCGGGTAGATAGTGAAAAAAATCTTATTTGCAAAATTTTCACCCCTAATGTTTCATCCATACGCAATTACACATACAAATACACCAGTTGATTGCAATATAAATGTTCTACGATTTCGGCAGCTTTATTCACTTTATATTTATTCCAGTCTATTATATATAACCAGTCTGTTATATTTATAACAGCCGCATCTGAATAATAAATAACTTATTTCATTTTTCAAATATTCACTAAAAAAAGCATTTACATAATAAACAGCAATTTGCTGTAAAGAGTTATTGCGTTCTTTTAGGATGTATTTTAAATGTAAGTAGTAGGGAAACATCTTGAAAATATTTTAATCAGATAAATAATACAAAAACAAATGTTGGCAGGCTTGAGACTGGCTAAGTTAATAGGAGACATGAGATAAAAACAGATAACTCAGTCGGACCATCACTCCCGGGATTGTTAAGATCCTCTAAGCTCCTACTCTCCTATTACAATATAAAAATGTTCCTGCTAGGATTGACCAGCGTTGCTTCCTTCTCTCACCCCCCCCCCACCACTACCCTTTTCGTCATGAAATCGATTTATCGAAATTATACGGGAGAATTTTTTTTCTTTAGTTGCAGAGCGTCAGTAAAGAACTTTCACTCTAAAAAAGTGTAAAAAACTTTTTTTTTGCTTCAAAGGGTGTAGTTTAAGAGCTTATACATAATATAAAATAATAAAAAAAAAGAAATTATATTTTCTACAATATAAATGAAGATGATTGGTGTATTTATACTTCAGATAACAAAAAAAATGTTATCAAATTATTAAAGATAGACATTTCAGTTTAGTTTAAACTGTAATCAAAGACATACTATAATATTTTTCTCACTTTAGTTCAAACTACTATCATACACTTCCTATATTACTTTTCTGTCATAAAATATTAATAATTTATAATAATGGACTGATTTAGATACGGAGACGAACCAATGAGGCCATCAAAACGACCTCGTCTAGAGAAAGAATGCAGGAATCGTCCAAGATACTAATAAGAAAATGAAAATAAGGCTGTATGTAGAAACATAGCTGAGGTTTGAAAAAAGTTAATTGTATCTTGTTAATCGGAATAAAAATTGTTTTCCGTCTTGAATAATTTTCATTGATGTAATAGAAATTGGCAATGTAATATATACACAACATAAAGTATTTAATCTTTCATGTTTTACATTGCAACTTATTTAAGCAGAAATTATTTTTTTTATTTATTTTTTTTTTTATCTGCTACTCATTCATAGGTACACGGGAATGTTTTTGCTGGTAATTCACATTACCCATATACATATCTGACTGTATATTGGTTCAAATAGTCCGTTACTATTGCACAAAAAAAACAACTTGAAACTATACTGTTTTTAATGCTTATCCTAACATTAATATTATTACATTAATATGTTAAATTAATTACTGTTCCTCTATCGTTAACAATTTTTACCCTTAAGTTGTAGAGGGGAGTAAACCGCTTTCCATAGCATTTACAAAAAGTTCCAGCAACTTTATATCGCGTCGATATCATTCTATTCGCATTGCTAGATAATGGTGTCCCAAAATAAATGTTCTAATATCATCGCAGAATAGAAAAACGTCGGAAACCGTTACACAATAATTTATTATTTAAATTAATTATACATTATATCAGTGAATCAATAAAAATTAAGTTGTTTTTCAATATCTTTATTCCGTGTCAAAAAAAAAATTAATGAGCCTGTAATTTTGGTGCTAATAATATTAATGCCTCTGCGTACCCGAAGGTTCGATGCCAATACCACCAATCGCTATCCAACCCTTATTTAGTCTACTCATCGGACGTTTAATATTTGGATCAGTGTTTGTTCGGATCCATTCGTTACTAAAACCTACATTAAAAACTTTTTTGCCGCAATGTTATCACCTGGATTATATTTACCGGACTCATTACTCCCTTTTGTAGTCTTCTAAATACTCTGTTAACCTCATTCTTCTTCGGCCAAAATATATAATTTATTTATTTATTTCGGGGAGCAACATAATTACTCTGGTTTTCATCGCACATGTACTGTTCTCTAGATCGGCACCTAAAGCGTTAATAAAATATAATGGAATTTCATCATGAAGGAATCATTCCTTCGCCTCTATTTCCTATTTCAGGTTAGTAAGAAAGCCGGTTCCACCAAGGAGATAGAAAGGGTCTGTAATGAATGGTTTACAAAGTGTATATCGATTAATCATTAAGGAGTTGGCTAAGACTGTAAGGTGGAGCTTAATCTAGCTCTTTGGATTATGAAGATAAGACAGGAGGCCTGGTAATCACCTTACAGTAATGGCACGGGCTCCTTTACATAACCCGTCTCTCGCAATTTTCTTCACTAATATACTCCTTCTTCCTCCTTTACATTGACCTTACTTTAGGGCCCCTTTCTCGAAAGCTTTCATTCCTCACTTCATTGAAAAACCACTTTCTGCCTTTCGTAAAATTAGTCAAGTTATCGTCTTAGGATAAAAAAGTATCTAATTTCTAAATTCAAGCTAACGAAATTAAAATATAGTATAACCAGAATGGATTAGATAAATTGGATTATATTTTCATTATTTAAAACGTATAATTTGAAAGGTAGAAAATTATCTGTGGGTAAACTAGTAAGTTGAGGTGATACATATCTTAAATATAAAATGCGAATTAGATAATGATAATAATAATTAAGGTTAGTGAAGCCGACAGTTCGATGCCGATACCACCTTTCTCTTCATACATCTGTTAAATGACACTCTTTCAAACTCAAATCTGTCAAATCAGACGACGCAATCTTACCACCTACGCTTTGGTTTACCTCTCCGTCGTTTCAGAGTTAATAACATTTTAGGAATCTTTTTTTATTTTCTCATCAATTTCGATTTTTCTAGTTACCGTAGAGCCTAAATTCTTAAACCTATCTACCTGTTCATATGCATTTCCTTCTAAATCTATATCAAAAAAATTGCTCTCGTTTCTGCTGATAACCATGTATTTTATTCTCTCCATATGTATTTCGAGACCTAGTTCCTTACTAGAGTTTATTAACGCGGTTGTATCTTTGCTTTGGTTTGCAATGGGACTTAAATTACTTTGATAAACTCTCGTAACGATCTAGGGAGTTTATCAACGTAGTTGTATTTACTTTCATAGCTTCCTTGTCTTCATCTAATAATACCAAGTCATCAGCATTCCCAAGCACCGGTATTTTATTACCGAAAATTAAACCCTTTTCGGTATTTTTAATTTGCGGAATATAAATATCAAGGGTTTGAAATTTCAAGTTTCCGAATTGCGTAATACGAATCGCTTTTTATTTTATTAACACATTTAGCACACTCTTTACTTTGGTTTGCAATGGGACTTAAATTACTTTTAAGTGCACTCTATTGAATTTCTTATTATATTATTTTTATTTTCGACATGGATTATTATAATTAATCTACTTAGTAGCTCAGCATATGTTGTATTCATATTACTTGAATCTGCTTTTTAATTAATGGCATTACTTAGATATTCATTAATTGTCATTGCTTTAAGAGTTCTCTTCTGATTTTTTTCCTTCTTTCTGGTGCAAACTTTTTGTTGTATTTAGGATCATTTTTATTCTTGCAATCTTTTGTATGCAGATAAATTCTATCTTCCATATACTATCTTTATTTCCTATAATACATTAACAAAAAATCTCTCTTATCAGTTAATATAAACGAAAATAATGTAAGGAATATTGAATTGTTGAAGGCATGGTTTGATTCAAATTATCTGCATTACTATTATAACATTGGATGATTTTTATTTCATGGATTTTATTCAGTTTACAGTTCATTTCATAAATAACCAATAGCTTTGTTCCAAATTCAACATTATTAAATCCTATAGCATGCAAATAATTTATTTTTATTAATAATTATAATTAAAACATCTTATATGTTGACTAATTAATATAAATAATGTTTAGGTCCTTGATAAGCATGATTTTAAGAAATAAATTTACTGAATTTTTAAAGATCATTTATTAATTTAAGATCAATTTTATTCAAAATAAATACTTATTTCCACTTAAGCGAACTTGTATATTATTTTTAAAAAAATGAACTAATATATTTTTCTTATATTTTCATAATACATGTATTTTTAATTTTTAATGTTGAAACAAACAAAATTTAAAGTCAATATCATGTAACTTCTATTGATTTTTTTTCTTTTACGTAAACATTTTCCGAATGGTGGAAAATTCAGTAAATTTAGCATACCATTGCAAAATCGGTATCGTGTAACTTTCATTAGTTTGATTTAAATTAATTTTGTTGGTTTGATGAATTCCATCTCATTGGAGAATTATCAAAATACTTTTAAGTGAATTTCACGCAGAATTCAACAATAGATTCGAACGCAGGTCACGTTGGGTAAATTGCTAATTTGTAACTTGAGCTAATAACTGAAACTATTAGAAACTTTTAATTTTCTAGAAGGGAGCTCATTGGTTCTTCAGGGGGCTTAATTGAAAGAGACCCTCTAATTCAAATATCTAATTTACTTTTGTTAATTAATTTAACTTTTTCACGGATTTGAATATTTTTAAAAAGCTTTTAATTTATAAAATTGATATTGGAGAACACGGAAATATAAAAAAATATTTTTATATTTGGGCAGAATGACGAAGGAAACTAATATGAGCAGATTTTTACTTCTGGATAAATTTGAAGTAATGTAACTAATTATTTTTTATTTTACACTGACCAAGTTAATCATCAACTTTATTGGTTGACTTTATAAAAGAAGAAAGCAATTTATTGCAGAATAAACGAACCGATTTTCGTTTATGAATAAACATCATCGTTATTTTTGATATTTGCTACACAGCGAGTAATTTTTAATTTGTTTCGCAATAAGATTTTCTTTTCGAAACTGTACAGTTCCCTTCTCGATTCTTATTTCCTAGCCCTCACAAATTGAACTTCCTGGTGTGAATTGATAATAAAAATTGAAATTTATTTAGTTAAAAGGTTTGGTTTATCAAGTATAATAATTGTTGCGTTCCATTTGATAATTCATCGATTTATTGTCATTATATTTTTAATTTTTCATGGACTTTAAAAATTAAGATTATAAATTTTCCTGAATTTATGATTTTTCATTCATAATATGAAACAATTTCTATAAATTCGTAGTAGGTTCCGTAAAAATTTTATAAGGATCCAATGAATAATTTGATATTTATGTATATTGTACTCTATAAATACTGATTTGATTGAGCATTACTAAAAATCATGATTATTTTAAATTATAAATGAAGTGCTAAATAATATATAAACCTACTGGCGAGTGTTACAGTTGGAGTACTCAGAAGTAAATTACTATTAATTAAAAAACCCTTAATAAAATAAATTACACACTGATTGCATTATCATGTATTCTGTGAACAGAATAAATAATGTGTTTACGTTTAAAGGTAACCTTTATGATCAAGGAGTCCCTTCGCTGATTGTGAGCTAGGAAGTAGAGAGCCTTTCCAATCGTATAAATAATTAAATCGCCCATGTGGTCTTAATTGAAGGCGGAAAGTTGTTCATTAGTTAAGAGGCTGAGGTCGATTAATGGTGTCTGCTAAATTGGAGGGAAGAGCTGTACAATATTCATTGAATAAATCTTTCCGTCTGCGGCATTGAAGGAGTTGTAGTATGGGGGAGATGATTCCGGTCGATATTGAATAAATTAAAATACTCTCTCTATCAACGCATTATTCCACATTTTTTCTTCTGTTTTGTCCCCTTCTCGTTAGATTCTGATGTAAAAAAGCCACATTGAAAAAAAAAAAACACAAAAAATTGGTGCTTAGATTGAGTTGAGTTATGTGATATTTTTTGAATGGAATATGGTGCGGGTGCGGTCAAAAAACTCAAATAGTAATAATTATACTATTTTATTCAGCCCGTAGGGTCAATAAATTAGTATAATTATCTACTATTTGAGTTTTTTTGACCGCACCCGGACCATATTCCATTCATCTATACACACGGTCAATCAATAATCTTCCAGTGTGATATTTTTTGTGTTTTGTCCTAATTATTGATTATATATATTTTTATATATTAACTTTATTTATTGATTAACATTACAATCTGCCACAAAGCTGTTAGGTAATTGTGATAACTGATCACATCCATATTAAAATAAAATAAAATGAGAATAAATATAAATGTCAAAAAATTATATAAAAATAAATAAATAAAATAATCACGAGTATATTAGTACTCCAATATTTCCTTTTACTTTATATAAAAACTGTCGTTTCGAAGTCTTTTGTTTTCAGGATATATTCTACTGAGCCACACATTTTGTGATATATAAATTCTAGTTTGTTCCCTGTGTAATTTACTCATATAATTTTATTTTATTTGACATTTGAATTCAATTCTTTTGGATGTAGTATAACAAAGATAGTTAAAGTGTAGTTATTTAGGAAATAGTGAAAATTTAAATTAAATTAAATTAGGAATTAGGAAAAAGAAAAAACATTTTACATGTTTTCGAACCACATAATAAACAGTTAAGGCAAAGGAAAACTTAACTAAGGATTTTAGTATAAAGAAAAGGGATATATTAAATATTTTAAAAAAATTATTTATTGATAAATATTACTATCTGTCACTGTGTTGTGGGGGAATAGGTAATATTGATAACTGATCACATTCATATTAAAACTTACAAAATAAATTAAAAACTATATAAATTCTCTCTCTCCCTAAATAAATAAAATAACCACTAGTCACCTTTACAATCTTATATATAAGATTTACACTATCGACGTGAGGATCCCTAAGCCCACTCTATCCCCCACGTGTAAGGGGTAGAGCTTGGGATCCCAGAGCATCCCTCTCACAGCGTCATTGGTAATGAACCAGTGGAAGCAGAGTAAGTGTGCTAAATAATATATATTTAATGGACAGACTTACATAAGGGCCAGCCTATTTTAAATTAACTTATGATGGTAACTGGCAAATTTCATTTGTTTAAAAAAAATCTAATATATAAAAATTGATCTTTGTTTGTTTGTATGTAATGTACTGTCATACCGTTCGTCCGATTTTAATGTGGGTATTTGATGAATGTTCAGGATTTTCTTAGGAAATATATGTATGTGGTGGAAGAACTACACCATTACATGTTGATAACTCTATTATGACTGTTCCAAGGAGTTTAAAAATCAAACATCGTAACTCCTAGGTTATCTTAGGTTATCGTAGGTTACCATTGGAGAGTCACATTTCCTTTATTACAGTTTTATTCTATTTTCTAGTTAATTTCAAATAGATAATATACAACTCGACTGATACTAACAACTCAAATGCTAGTTGACTTTTTTCATCAGGTGGTGGTCCCACAAAATGAAAAGCTTGATCCCTCATCATGGTTAGAATAGGTTGGTCATCTGCAAATAACTAAGCAAACATCACCTTCGCTATGGATTGCCTTAAAAAAAAAAAATGTGCAGGGCATATTTCTAAATCCGTCGAACCTACGTCTTAAGTTGGTTTACAAAGCCTAATTTCTTCAACCGGGATTATACATGTGAGTCATGAGTGCCTCTATCCTGGGGTAATTATTATGTTAAAGAAATAACTATATTAAGTTTAATATTGATAGCCTTAACCTCATCTAATCGAATTCTATTTAACTCAATTGTTTTCTCAATTCCAAAAAATATAAGAAGAAAACAACGTTAAGTTGTTGTTGTTGTTGATTTTTTGCTTAAAGGCGTAAAACCCTCTGGTCATCAACGCCTATGGGATGATAAAAGTAAAAAAAAAAAATAAATAAAA